>NC_050595.1:19990000-20102500 GCF_013368585.1 Megalops cyprinoides | reverse complement strand
TCCCCCCGTCCCCCCGTCTCCATCCCCCCTCATGCCTTGGAGCACACAGCCCACCCGAGACCGGCCTACGGCGGCCCTTACATTGACAGAGGCACAGCACGAACCCGACTGGCTGCAAAGAATGAAATATTTATGCCCCGCTTTCACCTCAGATGGCCTGCTCTTTCTGCCGGGACGGGTTCACATCACACACAAAGACCTCATCAGAGTCACTGGCAAAAAGAGAGAGAGAGAGAGAAACAAACACGGCGGAGCGACGGTAGTCAGACACCGCCTCACCTCGGGAACGCGGTCTGAACTGCGCACAAACTGCCTCCACAGCACCGCGGAGCAACAAGTCCTTCTGGGAACAGCCTTCCAACCTGGCCCGGGGAGGGTGATGCAGGAACGCCGGGCGAGACAAGCACTCTGAATTTATGGTCTCGGTCCGCCACTCCCCCCCACCACAACACACACACACACACACACTCTCTCCCCCCTCCTCCACCCCCACCCCAGTCACAGCACACACTTCACATTCTCATTGTAATCAATGTCACCCAGGTCGCCCCATTCCAGGTCACCTCCTCTAATCGCACGCTTCCCTCTCTGTGTTCATCACCAGATGTCACTTAACTCATTAGGCCCCGACTCTCCCCCCTCCTCTCTCTCTGTCTCCCCCTCTCTCCACCCCCCCCAGGGAATTTACATCTCAATGGCGCCCCGCTTCCTGTCTCCGAGATCATGTGACTGCCCTCAGAAAGCCGGGCAGCCAATGGTGACCCCCCCTGCCCTGGGCCCTCCATCCCAAACTGATACACTGGGAAAGCGGTCTGCACGTGTGCGGATCTGCACGTTCCAGCTCTCCTAGCCTTCCCTACCTTCTGTTTTTCTAGCTGGTTTTTTTTTTTGCTAATATTGCACACTTAATCATGCTGGATGGGGATTAAAACTGTGCAAAAGTCTCTCAACTTTTAACCCCGTTGGCCTGCTCTGAGACACGCGGAAGCCACACAGGGACTGCACATTTCTTATGCAGCTGTAGCCCGTGTTTGGCCTCCTTGGTACCCAATCATTCTTTCTGATATTCCGATGTTGTTACGATTCCACCGCGTTTTCTACCTCGATGCTGGCAGACCTCAATTGTCAGGCCCCCCCCCCCCCGTGTGTGTGTGTGTGCGTGTGTGCGTGTGTGCGTGTGTGTGTGTGTGTGTGTGTGTGTGTGTCTGAACAGACCTGCCTCCAAACCACTTTAGCAGAGGAATTTCAACATAATTACTTGCAACAGCCTACATAATGAATGGAATGTGTGACCTTTGGGTTCACATCACTTTACGTATATATTTATTTAAGACTTTGAAAATGTGTTTCAACGAGTGACGCTGAGATGTGAGTACACTCTGAATGGAATGGGATGGAAAACTATGGGTACAATCTGAGTTCAGATCCAATCTTTTTTCCCCAGTGTGTTGATACAGATTCTCATTACAGTGTGACCACACTATGTGTGAGAGGCACTGACAGGCTCCATCAAAATGGATAATTTATCACACTTCACATCTGGGGTCACTCATCATAATTCATACTTCCTTAACAGCACTGCGTATCGTGGAGGAAAAGCGTTATTGAGTAACTGCAGAAATGGCGAACAGGGCTGACGCAGACCTATAAGAAGGACAGCAGCCACACAGATTGGCTTTATGCCACAAGGTCAGCTCAGCCCTATCTGCAGAGCTCTTCATCACAGCCAAGCGACCACACACCCACAATCCTCAGCACCGCGTCCGTCTGATATCCCCTGCCCCACTCCCCCACTCCCCCACCCCCCAAACCCCCCCTGCTCTAACGCAGGCCCATCCCCAACCCCCCACCCCCACCCTCCACCATCAGGAACAACACAAAGCCAAACACATACCTCCTTACATGCAGGCACTGCCGCATTACCCTACACTGCATTACATTCATTCAGCAGACACCACAGCAACTTCCAGCACAACAGAACAGAAGTGTACCCATTCAACCTGAATAAGCAACGGTGTCAGACCAACACGCCTACATATCAGCGTGTGTCTGGTGATGTTTAATACCGCCGCTGGCTGAACTGGAACGCCGCGGCCTCCCCAGCCCTGCTGGGGGTCGTATGTGGGCAGGAACCAGGTAACAGCATCGGCAGTGACGGGAGAAGTGTGAAAGCGCACACTGGTGTTAGTGCGGTGTCTGTGGTTTAGTAATGAGCTTTCACCCCGTGCTGTTGACAGACATGAAGCATATTCTCCTACAGAAGGAGCCCCGCTCCTTAGCTGCACACGGGCGGGGAGCAGGGCAGCCTGCTTCTTTTGCAGTCCTCTTCCAGCGCGCTCACAGAGGCGCGCGTTGTTACCGGCAACGTTGCTGGTCCACAGAAAGTGGAGCGGCCACCTCAGCACGGACCTCAGCACGGTCCATCCAGTCTCCGCTAGCTATCGCCGCACCGGCTCGCGAGGGGTTAACTCGTTAGCACCCCCCCCCCCCACCTTATTCCGAAAGCCATCTGCGTCTGATGCCGTACATGGTTGACTTCAGCTAATTAGAGCGATTTGCATTTTGTCAGAGACGAGAGCGAGACACAGACGGCTTCGCTGGGAGAGCAAAAGCGCGTACTGGGGGTTTGGGGGGGGGGGCGGGAGGCGCTGCAGATAAGCACAGTTAACCTGGGAAGCAGTCCCCTGAAACTGCCTGACAGCGCCGTGACTCGGCTGCCTGCGGGACTCTTCCCGCACCGGGCGCCACGAGGGTCGACCTCCAGGCCATACGTCGATCACTGCCCACTGTTCTCGTATCGTCGCCGGCCCGGCCGTGCTGCCACGTCCGTCCGTCCACCCATCCGAACACCTCACTGCCCCTTCACCATGCAAGGAAACAAGAATTTTCATCCATCTCACTAACTATGCTAGAGTTCAGGGGTCTTGTATGACTTCCAGTAAGACATTACCAATAAATCACATAGAAATATGGATGTCTCTCACTGAATATGCCTTGAGATACCATCTTCATCCACTTCTACTGAGACAATAACACAACAGTACCAGTGGAATAGGGAAATGGCTTTGTGTCTCATGGAATAGGTTATGAATTTGTTCCTTCCTCTAATATGCTGTGTATCTGGTGTCTTATTCAAATTCCTTTCAGACATCACCACTCAAACAGAGATATGATGTGTAATAAGTTATACATCTGGTATCTTATTGTAATTCCTTTCAGACATTACCAATCAAACAGAGACATTACGTTTTTATACGCTACATATCTGATGTCTCCAGCGCCGGCCCTGGATGTGCCATCTGGCCACAGGTCAGAGGGAGAGAAAGGAGGAGGAAAAGAAAGCGAGTGAAATGAATACATCAGTACCAGCGCGCGCACATACCAGCGGAGAATGGCAATGAGCGCTCAGACAATGCGCCGCGACGACCCGCCGCCCCGCTTCCTGGAGCCCGGGCTCCACGTGCTGACACCGCGTGATTAATGGGAGCGCCGCGAGTCGCAGACAGTGCGCGTAATCGGCCGTGTGTGTAATCACCTTCCATTGCCTTTCATTTGCAGTCTTATTCAGGCTGGCTCCTTTTTTTTTTTGTGTCCCGCCGCTGCCGGGGGGGACGAGGTTGGGGGGTGGGGGGCTGGATTGAGGGTGGGGGGGCTGCGATGGAATCCTCCCCCCGAGGTGTCTCCCCCCCTCCCCACCACCCCCAAATGCCGAGTGAAATCTTCCTTCCGCTGACGCCCAGGGGGCTAATCTGTCAGCCTGGAACAAACGGCGGGTCAGGGTGCCGTGCGGCCGGCTCCATGCGCCCCGCTCCGTGCGTCAGCGGAACGTGCCGGGCTCCCAGCCTTCCCCTCGGCCTCCCTCCGCTTCCACAATGAGGCTTTTTCAGGGGGGGAATTAGGCGGCCGAGCTTTCCCCTTAACGCGCACACGTGTGCTAAAGCCTCTTAATGCACCCACATGTATGTAGGCCGGGTACCGTCACCCCCCTGTTCACACAATGACTGGGGCCACTTGTTTCCCCAGCCACACACCCGCTTACAGTTCTCAAGACCCTTTCTTCCCGTCCGGCCCTTTCTGCAGCCGTGCGGGGCGGTCGCCCCCCGCGAGCGGCCGCCGTAATCCTCCCACAATTCCCCCATTGTGCCTGTAAAAGCACGTCCACACTGATTACCTTACACAGAGCTGCAGAGAAACACCTCACTGGGCTCAGCCCAGGAGCAAAGATTACTGACATGCTTTAGCATGTACACACACATACACACACACACACACACACACACACACACACACACACACACACACACAAACATATGCATACAGGCACAGTGAATCATAACCATGGTTATCTTCTGAGGATGGCTGTAAAACAGCAGCCAGTCACCAGCCTACTGTAGACAAACAACGTGAAGCAGCTGGTGGCAGGGAAAG
This sequence comes from Megalops cyprinoides, assembly GCF_013368585.1. Classification (NCBI taxonomy): domain Eukaryota; kingdom Metazoa; phylum Chordata; class Actinopteri; order Elopiformes; family Megalopidae; genus Megalops; species Megalops cyprinoides. The sequence goes on along the minus strand of NC_050595.1, from coordinate 20,098,072 downwards.
GCAATCTTCAGCAGTATCCACCATATCCTGTTATTTCAAAGCCACTGGCTGGCAGAAGAAAGCCGGCCCTGGAACAGCCGCACAACAGCTCCTGTTTACTACCCTGACAGCTGAATGAATGGCCGATTGACAATTAGCTGAGACTACCAGGAACGGAGACAAGCCCACATGGTGTATCAGCACTTCACCAGACAGGACCGTGAACGGTTTCCATTAGCGGAATCAAACATTCCAGTCGGCTCTCGACCGTCACCTTGGCGAACAAGATAAGAACCCTGCGCCACTAAATGGCCACTCTTCCTCTGACGTCAGTGGGAAAGAGCTGTGACACGCCGATTCCAGGCAACGTCCACAGATTCAAGGAAGCCGCAAAGACAAAACAATCGATGGAGGCGAACACAAACAGAATCTCCCCACGTTCGCGGAAGGGAAGAAAGGGCTCCGCCGGCCTTGCGCACCTCAGCCACAGCGAGCATCTAAAGAGCGGAACTCGGGGGACCGAAGCAAGCCCGAGGGCTGTATCCTGCAGAGGAAGGATATACGCCCTCTGATACCGTGACTCACTGAATCTCAGTGCACCGTCACGCTTCGGTGACGTTCTCCATCTAATTCTCAAAGAATCGGAACTGCTGGTATCTTTGCTTCCAGGCTTTCCCAGTGTTTTTATTTTCCCCAAATAAAGTGGCGCCTATTTTATTATGGTTTATTCTTTAAGCGGGTCCATTTAACCAAGCTAAACAGCACATCTTAATATTTTACCTTCTTCATAGGTACAAAAGCATCAGGACTCAAATTCAGAGCTCCCATGTAGGGGAGAGCCCACTGCTCTATGTTGCTTAGCTGTGCTTTATTATACAGCACAGGGAGCTTGGGAGAATGGACCCTCTCTCCTCCTCTGCCCTGAGGAGGCAGGAATTCCTCATAATATGAATACATCTGTTAATCCCTTTCTTCCCAAATTAGATTACAAACACACAGCCTCAGGTGTCTGTTCGGTGAATTAGAGGCTAATAACACAATGGCCGGCCTGCTCTTTCCTCTGTGCCAGTCCTCTTTTCAACAGGAACAATGTGCTGAGCAGTGGGCCCTTCTCAGGATATTCTAAAAGTGAGACACACATACACACATATATGCATGTGCATACACACATATACACATATACGCACGCATGCACGCATGCACGCACGCACGCACGCACGCACAAAGTGAGGTCCATTTATTTCTTCTGGTTTCCCTAACTCATTACCTTTTACCTACATCACATTATTTCCAGCTAATATGACGCAGGGTCCATTTCAAGCCATAATCAAACAGTAAAAACTGCAGCCTCTGCCGCTCCCTTGGGCCCCAGGCCCCGGGCCCCAACCAGGGCCACGCGTGCCCCACCCCCCCAACCAAAGGAACAGAGTTGCATGTGTCCTTTGAGCCACACGTGGGTGGAGCGGCCCCTCCACTTGCGCTGCGGAGGGGATGAAAGGCATTCTGGGTGCATTCCTCCCATTGTCATTCTAATGAGCCTTTCAGTGAAACAGAGAGCGCATGCAGGCCGGCCCCGCGCAAGGGGCGTCCGCGCGATCAGAGGACAGTCACCATGAGAACCCCCCGGGAGAGGAATGCCCAGGGACCTCCCATTCACCACCACCCCCTCCTTTCTGACACAACTAAAACCCTCCAATCCAAGCCAAAATGGCACGGTGGTCCACAAAGCACACAAACAAATCTGCACTGCTGATCAAACGCAAGCAATTTCTACAAAACATTCAATCATTCAAAGCTGCACAAATACCAGTGTAGTAAAAAGAGGCACAAAGAAAATAGACAGGACACCACTGCAAAACACTTAAGGCTTACTGCTCATTTCTTTTGGCCCTTGCAAAAAAGCCTCCGTGCGCTAAACGGTTAACTGCACCCCACTGCGCACAGCGACTTCTGACCCTTTGATAATTGTCCATATTCCTTTAATTTCTAGGAAGCAAAACAGGAATGTCATAATTTGCAGGAAGATTTTCTGAATATAAACAGGAAAGTGGCGTCTGTGATCAGACTCCATGGCAACATAACAATACCCCAAGCTAACCACACACTGGGATCTGTCCAAAGCAATACAACAGCTGCTGCTGCTCCCCCCAGCCACCTCTCAGTGATCAAACCCCTTTTAATACGCACTGTAACACTACAGCCCAGCATTCAAACGTGCACGTTCAAGCACGTGGTTCTGCAAGAAGAAAACAAAAAAAAACGGGCAGGAGAACAAACTGATTTACCGATTTACTCTTGTAAGCAAGCTCTCCGCTCTCCGAAACACTTCCCTTTCTGTTCAAGTGCAAACCTGTTCGGTCGGCCCATTTACCCTTGTCAACAGGTCGAGAACAACAACAGAGAAAGTATTTGCCCATTAGCGCCAAATTCAGGCTACAAAAACTATGGGCTACAATCACCAGGCAAGAGGATACCCGGGGGCTAATTCCGGTCAGCTTCTCACCGAGCGCAAAAAGAGAACAGGCATGGGGATGCCGAATTCCTCCCTCTCCATGTGCCCTTCGGAATGCCCAAAACTGAACCTCACGCTCGCACCAAAGCCCCGGAAGGGATCTCCCTGTGAGCTAAACCACTCAAAATCCCTCCAACCTTGAACCCTCCAGCACACTTCTTAAACAAGTCCACCCCTTCTTTGGGACTTCTTAATTTTTCTTTGATGTACCGTGCCTCTGGAACACTGTTCCCGGTTTACCCACCCATTACTCAATAAGGGCTCAACGCAGGCAGTTTCCAATGAACTGCATTTGAGACATGTACCAATATGCTGCTTTATGACACGAAGCCCGGATTAAAGATGAGAGACAGGCTGGGGAGGGAAGGGGAGCAAGAGGAGGTCAGTAAGAGTAAAGCCAGCTCTTTGCTTCAGCTTGTGTTGCTTCCCTTCTTTCAGTCTGTTTTCCATATTACTTTCCATTGGGCCGAGGAGGAGTTATTTATTTTGCGCTCTAACTGAGTGCGTAGTCTCCCTCGCCCTGTAATAAACCCCCGCCTGAAGACCGTGCCCTGTCATTCCCGAACCATCACACAGCGCGTGTCAAAACACTAAATGTTTATACCGCGCTTCAAGTGTAAGTATATTTAAATGCACTAATATTTATACAGCACTAATCATCTTGTAAATATTTGAGCTATTCCCATATTTAGCCTAATTTTTTTTTTGAGAAATATGTGATTTCAGGCCCGTGCTCAGGAATGCAAACCCCGCTTATTGCCTTGTGTCTGTGAGGAAAACTGCTTCCCGACTGTCGACTTTACAATGGGGTTTCCAGGAACGCACCGCGCAGGAAAGCCAGGGGACCACCTCTGCTGGACTTTTGTACCCCATGTCCCAAGAGCGATCTGTTCATGACGGCAGCACAGCCTAAAGATTAAGCAGCCTCATTTATATCCGGATGCTTTCAGGTTCGAATCCTATTGCTGCTACACTATCCAGCAAACCTGAAGCGCTTCACTGAGATGGGCAGTTGAACGCAGGGACATATGTAAAAACGCTGGCGTGCTCTCAAATCGGGGCGTTTCCAAAGCCAAAGATGAGATAAACACGAGATAAAATAACACTAATGGCTGTTAAGACCATTATTTTCTTTTCTCCTACATTCCCAAATGTCGACGGTGAAAAAGTATGCGCTCTACCCCCTGCCCCTCTCAGCCCACCCCTGACTCGGCGGGGGTCCTGGATTAGTGAGGACCTTCCACGGGGAGGAGGAGGGGGTGGGGAAGGGGGTTGGGGGGTTTGGACTTCTGTACCGTGTGTCAGCCATGCAAAAGAAAATGGCAGTTGACAACCCACAGCAGGAAACTGCTTCAGAAATGGACCATCCTCCTCCCCTCTCCGCCATGAAATTCTGGAGGGCGGCCAGGAAAGTGTTTATGGGAATTTCCTATCTTCGCAATATTATCCTTCTCGGGCATGGTGGCACCGCGGGCCCCCCACAGGAAGCTGAGAGCGGACAGACAGGAGCGGTCAGGAGATCACCGGCCAGCGCGGAGACTCCGAGACCCCACCTGCCAATCACGGCGTCCTCGGTGGCAGCCCCTCTCCTCCCAGCATCCCCTCACAGCGTCAGCAGCCACATCTCTTCAGCGCTACAAAGGGAAACACGTCTGTGTCTTGCCACAGTGAGCTCCGCGCACCTAATAATTGTCATCGCAATGAGATACAGCAATAGGTGGGGGATGGGGAGGAGAGTTCCACCGCCTGTCACTTAGTAGTGATGCTGGGAAGGGCAAAATTCAGCCATATTCATCGATTCCCCCACAGCAGCACCTTCGGCCGCTCTGTTGTAGAAGCTCACTCAATCGGCCTCGGCACTTGCTGTTAGTGAGGGAGGCCCCTTCATGCATTCCTGCCCTGCACTTTGAAAATGTCATGTGCAAACGCTGGGGAAAAACAGCTGGGGACCCACCACTCCATGGCTGAAAGCTGCAGCTGTACAGCTAGATTGGTAAACAGGCCTACTGGTCTAAATAAATATGAATTGAATTTTTTTTTTTTTTTTTGCATTTGAACTTGGACCCTTGACACAGTCTTAAGTGTATGTAAGAAATGCAGAGAGACTGTATCTTATATTCATGTAAAGGCCTGGTAGGGCAAGCACCTACTGACAGCAGCTGCTCCCAAAACTGCCCTGTCATGATGGTGAAGATATTAAAGACAGTGGGCTTGCCCATTGCTCACTAAACCCTCCTCCACCCAACACACACACACACACAAACACACAGAGACAAACATGCGCACGCACACACAGACACACACACACACAAAAACACGAGCACACACGCACACACACTCAGACACACACAGACACATGAGCACACACACACAGATGCAAACAGACGCACAGACACATACACACACACAAACACACAGACAAACACGCGCACACACACAGACACAAACAGACACACACAGACACACGCACCGCTGCTCTCACCAAACAAAGCCTCCCCAGTTTGCCAGCGTGACCCAGTAACCTCCCTCGGAGCCCCGGGGAAGGGATCGCTATTCGAAGGATTCGCGGCCCCTGTGAGCTCAAAACAAGCCACCATTTCATCCATGCAATCAGCCCTAACAAGGGATTAGGCCCTGCTCCTTGGGAGAGGGCCCGGCCGTGCGCTAAAATGTACACAAGCCACACCGCCGGGAACCCGACGCATTTCCCCCACAGCTGGCTTTTAGCAGGAAGCTGGCCTCCTCTCTCCACGTGTGGCTCAGAGCGCTGGCGCCAGGTCTGCGCTGGGCCCTGCCCGCACACTCAATCCCGGGATTCAGCTCCAAATCCCGCAAGATGCCTTTTGTAAAGCACACCATTAAAAACAAGAAGCTCTCTGAGCAGGAAGCGTCCATCTCTACTGTCATCAATAAATCAGCAGAAGAGGGGGGGGGGATAACACGGGAGAACTGATAGCAGCAAAGCCAGCAGGAAGTGGTGGCTGTAACTGTATGCACACTGCTTTACTGCAAACTTTCCTGTTGTCCTCCATTTTGTGACACGGACCTTTGGGGAGTTACACTAAACACAACTGCCACTCTAGCAAAGGGGTGGCTTATGATCCCTTAAAAAAAAAAGATTAAATTAAAGGAAAAGTAATGTCAATGGGAAAACATTTGCAACACGACTCCACAGTAACTAAAATGACTAATTAAAGCACCCCTCGTGACGAGATGCACTTGGAAGATGTGCAGAAACAAAACTGCACTTACCCCTTGGCTCCCCTTGAAGCAGATGGATGGCTGGTTTGGTAAGGACCCCTGGAAAGAGGGGAAAAACAGGGGGAGCTTGGTTAACACTTCATTTCGCAGGGCTGTGTCTTATGTGTCAAGCAAACGTCACTCACCCTAAAACATACACAGAACTTTGTGCTTTTACTCCTGTTTTTATTAATATACTGATGTGAGCAAGCAGCTTCAGACATGAATGACCAAGCACTGCTGGGTAGCACAAAAAAACTGAAAAACAACAACAAATGAACAAAAAAAATCATCAACAAAGGCTTTCCTTGAATTAGCAACACCCACAGTAATTACAGCTCTGTAGTTTTAATTGGCCTCAGGCAGGTAAATCCACCTCTTCAGCGTTAATCTATGCGGAATCTAAAAGGGGTGATTATATAGTTGCTGCCTGAATAAGCAGCCAACGGAGGCTCTCCACGGCGGCATCGCTCACTGTACTCTAATCTGAGCTGGAATGTGTCCGATTAATCAATCCGGACTTCAGAAAGGCTGCTTGAGTCAATCAGCGAGGTTCACACGCGAGGGGGGGGGGGTCCACACAGAGCAGCGGAATCCTGGCCAAAAAATGCATTTTAAATTTAGACCGACATAGAGACCGAGTGTGAGGCAGGGGATAAAAAGACAAGCAATATGGGACTGTCAAAAAAGAAACCCTGGCCGTTCACACAGAGCGCTCAGCCTCCGTGTATACCCTATCGTTTCACCGGATCATTTCTCAGAAGTGAACCTTGGCAGAGTCACATCCATCACCCGCTTCCTAAAGGATTACGCCGAGCGCCGGTGTTTTCTTAGCGGAAGCGGGAGGGACCGCGCCACGCTGCGTGTGAGAGACGCAGCAGCGGCGGCGGCTTGTGACCTGATCCGATGCCTAGTGCCGGGTTATAAATAACTCCACCTGAGTCGGGGAGGCAGCAGCACCTGTTAGCCACATGCACACCCCTCGCAGTCCTCAGCTGATCCGCTCACCTTTCGGCTCAGGGGCCGATCACCCGCACTAGCAGCACAGTCCACTGCTCGTCTGTCACGTCTTTCTTCTCTTAATTCAGCTGTCTGACTTATCGGTTTATCTTTGATTTCCATCAGAGGGTCAAAAGGAAACGCTCCAGTTTATCCTTGTTTTACAGAATTTAACCTTATCATTACTGTTATTTATTTATTTACTTGTTTATTGATTGATTGACTGATTAGGGGAGATATCCAATCCCATAAAATATATATGGTCCACAAAGACATCTCTGTTTCATAGACCAGCAAAGTTGGTCACTCCTCACCGCCTCTAATACTACATTTTTGTTTGCCAAGCATAGTTGCTCTTCCTTTGGTGCCACATCCACTATAGGTCACACGGTCTCCACTCTGTGAAGCCCTTTTGCCTTTGTTAAGAGCGCTGCGTGAACAAAAGCAAATGTTTTCACTTGTCATAAGTTTCAACTCCTCCTAGATCCAGATAAATGCAATTCGAGGAAACTATTCCCCTTACATCAATATATTGACCTGACTAGACAATCAAACAGTACCCTACGGTTAAAGACACAGCTGCCTGACTTCAGGGAATTCATATATGATAAAATAAATGTCCCTTCTAATATTGCAATATAATGACTCAATGTGTGTGCATTTGTGGTTTAATCTACTAATATAAGCAAATGGAAATTGTGTACATACACAAAACCAAAAAAACTTGCAGCGACATAGAGTTCTGCCATTATTCCCTTAGCTTTCTATTTCGGCTTTATTGTTCGCCGCAGCTATCAAACGGCAGCACAGTGTCAACATGAATTATCTCGCTAGATTAAGCGAGCAGTTTATTCTGATCGGGGCGAGCCACGCCATAGGACAGACGGCCCCTCTCCACGCCGCCTGCCGGACCAATCAGCGCTCACACTGGGCGGGGCCCCCGAGTGTTTAAAGGGCAGAACAATGCGAAAGGTGCACGGCAACAAAAAAAACTGCGCCGGCACCGGCCAATGAGCGGAAAGGACCCGCTAGGGAGGAGGGGGTGAGGGCGACACTGACCGAGCGTACCCCCGTCCAGCTGGCGTCCGACTTCCAACCGAGCAAACTGATTGTGGGAGAATTTAAGACCTGCGAGTAGCCAGCTAGCTAGCTAACCTCTGTTGCAACAAGTCTTTCATTTGCATCTTGCTACATCGTCTGCGTTTACCGTAAAGACAATTTGCTGCTGTAACCGCATACAGACAACGAGCCTTACATTGTAAAGGAATGCCACTTTATCGATTAAGTTTATGTATAAATAGAAATTGTAGCTATCTCTATTGAAATATAGTCGCTCCATATACTGAAATGCCTAAAGAAGCCACTAACAATTAGCCTACAAAGAACTGGTCGAGGTGCTTCGATTCAAAATAATCGTTTAATAATGAATTCAACTTAAACTGCAAACAGTCGAATAATGGCATTACGAAGACAGCCAAAGGAAACTGCGGTGAATACGTTTTTGTCTAGCAAAATATGTTCCCGCAAACTTTTGATTCCTGTACAGTGTATCAAATATAGTCTTTTTATATAAACAAAGCGGCACCGACAGGACCAAAGCGGTGGTGGTTTTCATACAACTTTGACTTTGCGCGACCAGCGAAAACAAACAAGAAGCTATTTGTTCACTTAAAGCGATGTTAATGTTATCGATTATAAAAATCGTCAACTTTGCGGCTTGGCGATGACCAGACAAAATGGTAGAGAAAAAGGAGTCGCCTAGTCTTTTACAAATTAGCCATAAACGTAGCCTGAACCCCACGCAGACCATATGATCCCTGTTTTACAAATAAGCTGGCCAGACAGTTTTCCAGCCGTTTTCTTGAGTTCAATTTGACTAACTAGCAATAGCTATTTATATATAACTAGTACGGACAGCTCGCCTTTTCGACACGGAAAGTCTACGCTAGTGCTTTAATTGGTGCTATGCTATTTTTTCAAGCAGGTAAATAACCATTAAGTAAAATAACTACACGGCGTCATTAGTTCTCCATTTGTTTAGCACTGAGAAGAAAATTATCTGATGATAAATTCACTAATATCAGCTTAAATGCAGCGTTAACAACTACAATAAAACGCAATGGGTTCGAAGTAATTACTCTGCTGTTATGCCGAGAAAAGGTTAGTTTGCCAAGGGTTGTCTTTTAATCATATATTTTAAGGAATACATTGGGTACACTGAGTGGATATTTAGCTTGTCTAGCTATTCATATGTCCGTAAATCCTTGAGACCTTACGTCCCAGTTCAGATGGGAACCTAGATATATTTTAGTAGTTGTGAAATACAAAGCGATCTGTCGTGAGTATTGTGACATCTCAAAACGACTTTTCAAGTTCTTGAAAACTTTTTTTTTCTCGCCAGAAAACCTATGTCGCTTGACACTGACGTTAATTTGTAATTTGCAGTAGCTGCCTAGCTTGCTAGCAAGGATGGGTTTGCTTTGTAGGTAGATAACAAGCTAATAATTTAAGAAAACAAAATATAGGCAAGCTAGCCATCCAGCAACATAAGAAGTAACAAATAGAATGGACACGTAACGATACCTTAAGGTTCTGATAGGCTTCCAGTGCTCGAATGGCAGAGTCGGTGAGCTTGACGTGGTAAAGTGTTTTATTCGGGATATTTTTGTTAATTTTTCCACACGAAAGTCCATAGCGATGCTCTGGTCTCAACGCTGCCATGTCTGGAACTGAGGCTGACTGAGACATTCTCATTGAAACGTCACGTAGGCGGGGTTTCCAGTGCAAGCGTTGTTCTGAGCACGTCAAACACATGCACATGCACACACACACATATACACACTCGCCATAAAGATAAAGTGTACGTGCAGTGAGTATGAACAGCAGGAAGCCTCAGACAAACAGCACATCTCAGCATGACGGTTTATAAGCAGGGAAATACATTCTCGTTTTCAGCTGTACTGACATTTTAATCAGGCCAAATGGTTTAGAAATCATTATTCACTCTAAACATAAAACAACATTTTGTGTGTGTGTGAGAGAGAGAGAGAGTGTGTGTGTGTGGCTGTAATCTTATGCCTTGTTCAGATGGGTTACCATTTAGCCATTGTTTAAACATTTTTTTTATTATTTTTATTTTTGATGTGGTTTTATGTCCTTAATATTGTTTATATGACACATTATGCAGAGAGTCTGGACATCTCTCTGTCTCATTGATTGATGTCATGTTAATCAAGGTGATTTCTTTTATTCTGCAAAAACCTTTGGTGTCACTCCTTTAAGGTATATCTGATATTTATTTATGCAAATGTTGCTCTGTTACAAATCATTTGTTCAAAGCATTATATCAAATTGATCTGTTGGTTGAAATACTGTCTTTTTTCCTGTTCTGGACTGTGACCCAATTCAATTGGTTCATGGGTCCATATTTACAGCTGAACCTCTGTCTCTGAAGGAGTTAACCTGGGGCTGTCTTCAGATTATCATTATAGCTTTATATTTCACTTAAAAAAACACACTTCTGGATTCATTCAAATATAGCTGCTTGCATATTTATCTTTCTTCGCAAAACTAAGATTAGCATGAGCAGTGAACATAAATGAGAAAGTGAAATGTGTATATTTGATTGAATTTAGTTGCATGTGATTGAACATGTAGCCTACTCTGAATGTTTCTTTCCACGTGCTGTGGTCCTGCCATACAGGTCAGTACCAACCCTGTATGCCTTTCTAAGCTAAAACACCTGAACAACAACTCAAGTTGTTTTTTTCTTTTTTACTTTGTTCCCAGGGAAGGAGTATGACAGAATGTGACAGAGTTTGAGCTAAGTGCCTGAACAATTAAAGAGTACTATGTTTGTTTTTTCAGAGTATGTGCAGACCTTTAAAAATAATGTACAACATATGGAATCAGTCGAAATGTGTGAAATGTACCCTGTGGAACATGTTGCCTTCATGTACTGTACAGTGATTTGGTTATACTGTGTAATTAGTACAATGGCTTCAATCAGCATGATCTGAATTAATTTAATGTGCTGTTTGCTGATAAGGATCAAATAGAAGTCAATTTAAGGTGCAGGAAATTGTGACCCCTTGTTTCATCATATTGTGGTTCAATGGGTAATGCGGTTATTCAGAGAGGCAGGGGTGCAGCATAAGAGAGAGGTGGAAAAGAGGAAGTGAGTTTGAGGGATCAACTTTATTGGTATCCGCCTAACCTCTTTTTCAATATATATATTAGGTCTACCTGGCACCGGAGGCTTGTCCAGCTACTGTCACAAAGCTAGTTAGCAAGACTTGTATCCCCTCTACCTCTGGTTCTAGGAAGCTACCTGTCCAAGAGGTAACACCTATACCCAGCAGGTTAGGTCTAGTTTTGCTCAGCCTCTTCTGTGTGAAAGTGGCAGATATTGCATCTCAGGGAAGGAGGATTCTGGGGGTGTAGTGTCTCCAGAATAACTGTTTAATAACTAATAATTGTTTCAGCATATTAAGCAGTGGAAGAGGTTTGGGTTTCATCCTGGTCACACAACATGAAGAGTTCCAGCTCAGGGGTGAAAAACAGTGGATTCAAGTTTCTCCACCCTAAAAAAAGAAATGCTTCAGGCTGGCAACGTATAGGCTAATAAATTAACAGAAGGCCATTTATTTTTATCTAAGTAGAAAAATAGATCAGAGCTTTGTCTCTAAGGATGTTTGTAATCTCCTAAAATGAAGTATAGGACATTTGACTTCCACAGAGTTTAGAGTGATGTTTATCATTTGCACACACACACTGATATTTTTTACCAACAAAGACAACAAGCAGAAAACAACAACAGTAGTTATGTTGTTTATCGTTTAGAATAATACATAATTCAAATGAAAATATATGCAAACAGCCTTAACAGTAAAATATTTCAGTGTTAGCTGCTTAAATATATCTGTAAGTCAAAGGTCCTCCTTCCCTGACCTGAGAACAGGTAGTTTTACCTCAGAGCACATTGTCTTTTCCTGTCCAGGTGCTCCAGAAGCTGTTCAGTATCATTCAAAACAATGAAAAATGATAAAAACTTCACTGTGGCACTGTGGCAAGTTGTTGTTTGGTTTTGTAATACTCTTGCCTTTTTCACACCACATGGTTTTCCAGGGCCCCCTCTTTGTTAAGAGGAAAACAATGAAGTGTTTAAAATGAAAACTAGAATACTGCAATATTATATGGCAAGGACAAGAACTGTAACTGTAAAAACATTAAGGAGGAATTGCTAATTTCTTAGCGGTTTTCAGCAAGATGTTAAAGGATAAATTCAGTGTAAGGCTGGTGATGATTTAACCATACATGTGTGATGATCTGTATTGAAATTCAAGCAGAATTCTTTACATTTCTCAGGAAGGCAGTAGCTGCATAGCAAAAATAGTACCACGTAGATTTATTTTATCTTCGGCCTGACCTTAGTATTTCCTGCCAATATTTCTGTGTGCAGCTCCTGAAAGAACCCATTCAAAATGCAGTTGGCATGAAACTGAAATGAAATATGGTCCATTCCACACAGGTTGGAAAATATTTCTTGAATCAAAGTCACCAAATATTGAGTGATTTTCTTTTAATACACTGATGTTAGAGAAACATTATATATATGTATATATATATAGTTAGTATTGCTTGTCATTCTCATCTCTGAAAAAGTTAAGTATTCAATCAATAGTTTTGAGAAGACCTTGAAGTGGGTCTATGGAATTTAAACGTGGGGCTATGTAAATGCATGGCCTATACTTTAACTATCAAATAAAGAAATACATGGGACTGTGTGTCAGATTATATTATTCAAAGTAATTTTATATAATATTCCATATTAAATTTATCTTAATGACATTGTCTGACAATGTCAGATTAGAATCTTTTTTGTGTTAACGTGAAAGGCAAATATCTGCTATACAACACCTATATATAATGTATCTCTGAAAGTTGTTGAAGACAACAGTGAACACTTCTTATAACTTTACTTAATGTCTGCCAAATGAGAGAAGCCAAAATTTTGCATGTCTGCCACCATTTGTGTGAACTGATTTCAGGAGCAATACAGAAAATGAATATATTCTACCACAGATATTTAGGATATCAATAATTAAATACAAATGAGGTTACACATAGATATGTCGAAAAAATTTCACATTACTATTATTTTGTTTGTTAGTTATTCTGAAATGCATCCAAGGATAAAAGGCAAAGGAACAAATCAGTTGTGGTAGTCCCTTTGACCTCTCACGGCTTGTTATTGTCTCTCTGTTACTCGGTTTTATCCTTCAGATCAGTCTTATCCTCCAGTGCCCTCCCAGAAGAAAAATGAACACATTACCATAAACATGATGACCTATAAGCTTCAGTGTGATAAATCCCCAGTAATGAATACGGTTAGCTTAACTTTTTTAATTTTATTGCTTCAGTAATGACGTTGTAAGAGGGCAGATTAAAAAAGCATCAGAGAAAATAGAAAGCATTTGAGGGGAAAAACACACAAATATTATTCTCAAACGGATTAGGGCAGTGCAAATATATATTCGTATAATCTGAGTTAGTGTCTCCCGCGCCTCTAAAACCCGCAAACAGATGAGTTGAAACAGACAGTGGTGATAAAAAAGGGAGAGAATTTGGGTTAATTAGCGAGCCGTAATCCTCAACATGCAAGATGCTTAGCCCCTGGATTAAAAAGCCTGTTTATAGTCACTGATAGAGTCCTTACTTGCCATATGGCAACTGGAGAAGCCTGTGGCCGTGTAACCTGGACTATATTTACAAGACGTTGCTGTGCAGAAAGGCATTACAGCCCAATATAATAGCATTACTCTCCTAGCCAACAACAAGAAAAAGAGGAAAGTTTATGTCTTGAGGACTTACAGAGTGCCCCCTTTATGTGGGCTTTCCCAGTGCTCTGAGAACAAGACAAAGTGCATGTTGTTGAACAAACCAATCAAACCTGAACACTTAAGTGACGAGGGATTAAAAAGAATGGAGTCTGAGTGAAGGTGGAGCTCAATAGCGCAGATGAGTTTTAACATGTAAGCCTATTTGGTTAAATTGCTTAGCCTCAGTTTCAATGCGAAGAGGGGAGAAGGTGGCTGAACACAGACAATGGCCACATCAGCGGGCCCAGAGCAGCTGATCAACAGGAGCTAAAAATGTTTGCTCCTGTGTGCTGCACACTTTAGCGCCTAGCTTCAGTTCCAGTGGATGGGAATCTTTAGCCCTCCTTTCTAAATAACAAACATTACAAAGCAATAAGAAATGGAGAAAATGAAAATCATCTTTCGTTAAGCCTAAATAATAATTCACATGGCACTGTGTTTAATTGGTAGGCACTCTTCTACTGTGTAAGGAAACTCGTGTTCTCTAAAAACTTAAAATTAATAGTCATTAGTCATTTTTGTTTTTTACATACTCTTAATTCAGTTTGTTTCAGTGCACAAGTGAGACTTTGCACAGTACAAAGTTTCACTAAAAAGTGCAGAGTCCTAATATCTGGCAAAATCCAGTTCCATGCTGATGGCCATTTGTACAATGACTTCTTTCTATGGACAGCACCATTGCTGTGCGGTTTATATATGTGTGGGGACAGGGGTTGGGGGTTGCTGTCTGGGTCTTTTTGCATTGTGGGTTGAGTGTCCTCAGATCTTGTTGAGTTCAGGCCAGGCATACAGCAAATCAGTAATATTGTACAGTATGCATATTGTGTCATTGTGCCTGTCTATGTTTTATTGAATGTACAATATTGTGAATATTTAAGTCTTGTTCTAACAAGCAATAGTGAGTTGTACTAGGTGCTATGTACCATCTTAGCTCTGACGGTCAAATGTGGTGGTTTGCATTTTTGTTCAATTTCCGTAGGTAACCCTGACGACAGACCCATTCCAGCAGTGTCAGAGGTCAACAACCCCTCACTCTGGCCCTTAATACAATCTTAAGTGTGACAGAATAGTGCTTGAAGGTTTTTGACTGTTGATAGCATGTACAGTTACCAGTGGGAAAGCTTAAACATGCAAACTACAGACCAAATGATTCTGCTACAACTCATTTACATTGTTTTACTTACACCTTTGACTGGCATTTGGTCTGCATTGATTACTGTCCCCAGCTGGTGCTAGCTAGCCATATTAAAATTCTAATTAATAGCATTATGTTGACAGAAATTAAATAATGTGTAATTAGCATTTGTGTATTGTGACTGAAAGTGACTGAAAAGAAACTGGGAGGCCAAGATGCAGGTACACCTGAGTTGTACAATGTACATAATATGTAAGAAACCTCTGTTAGTTGAATCATATGTGGCTTTTTAACCATTTCTCTCCAATCACATTGCAGTGTTTTCTGAGTGACGTGCATTTGGACAGTGCAGCCAAAAGTAATGCGCAGTCTGGGATGCTGCTACTGATTATTCTGCTGTAGTGACTGTAGGAACTAGATAACAGCTTACAGTCCAGCCTCAGGCTGAATGAGTGCGTATGTGGAGTTAACCCCCACGAATCACCTGTGATAAAAATCACACAGTGTCCCCTGTCTGTGTTTGTCAGATGTCGCCGTTGCTTTGGAAGTAAGTCTGCCATCCGGTCCCTGCTAGGAACACGCATTAAACTGATAACAGCCAATAAAGCTTCAGATCTTATAAAAAACACACGCCGCAGCTGGATAATCTGTTTGTGCGGCTTTTATTGATGGCTGTGCGATGGGAGATCCCGCGATTGCTCCCGCTGCATCAGCAAATGTCCTGCTGAAACACTCTCAGTGTGACTTGCGAGCCTGTCTCGTCTTGCTGTGTTTCAGCTTCTCGCTGCTTCACAGCAGGTATGTCGTAAGCCTAGAAAAACCTGTTCTGTTCTTGGAAACAAAAAGTATGTTGTTCCAAATCATTGACTATTACCAGAGCTCTCTCTCTCTAGCTTTCTTTCTCTGCACACACACACACACAAACACAGATAAATATATATATACATACATATAAATTATTTTATTATAATTTTTTTCTTTTCTTTTCCTTTCATGGTGTTTTTTGTACCCTGATTATTGTGTAAGTGTGATTACTGTGTAGACAACACAGCAAAAATCTGTGAGTAGCAAGAGTCATTTTAGGATCTGGTACTAGGAGATCTTAAACAGGGCAGAGATATGTGAGATGTTACCTGTCATTCATACAGAAAGATATTCAAGTCATCTGTCGATGCAGACATTGCGAGGAGGGGTTGCGGGGTGGGGGGGAGTCCGTCAGCGACAGTGACTCAACCCTGTCTCCTGGCAACAAATCTTAGGGCCACAAGCTCCTGACTGTGTCTGCCGTGAGTTGATAATCTTATGAGGTTACGCTGGGGAATCTGAACCTTAAACTAGCCACCTTCAACCACTTAAAATGTAAAAAAAAGTTAATCAATTTTCCAAGTGGGTGGGCTACTACCAGCACACAGTTTGGAGACTTTAGTTTTCCTGACAACTGATTTCTGGAAAGTGGGTGGAGTTGTTGAAGTGCATTATGGGTCCACATGATGAGTCATTAAGGAGCTTACAGACATTCGGACAGATTAGATTTTGCTCTTCTAATCTGGGAGATTACCGCCACACAGGCCTGCTGACCGGGGACCTGCTACGCTGGGCAGCGTTAATATTCTTCGCTCTGATCATTTTTTTCATTTCTTTGACTCTTTCCTGGGAGATGTAGCCCTGGGAGAGGGGGGAGGGGGAGAAGGGGGGCAAGGGTAGAAAGTGAGGCGTGATTTGACCGCTGCCGTGGTCCCAGCCGTGGACCGTGCCGCTGCGACAGCTCCGTTCGTCGCACATCTGCTGGTGCAGGCAGGAGGATTTGCTCCTTCTTGGCCAGTAATGCGTTGGGGTTTAATTCAATTAGAGCCCACGCGGGTGCACGGTTTAGAAACTACTACAGTCTGTTGGCTGTAGAGGCAGACAGGGGGACGGTTTCCTCACTGACATACAGAACTTTACCTTCTCCCAGGGAGAGACAGCAGGGTCAGGAGGCCGCTGGACCGTTGGAACGCTCTCCAGATGTGGACCGTTCACCTGCAGCACCATTGAGCTGCGGACAAAGATGCAGCCAGGAGAGCTGGCGGAGAAGCCAGTCATGGAGAGGCCGGAACAGACTGAGGCCTGCCCAGACACTGAGGCTGGGGGCAGCCATGGATGTCTCACAGACATCCAACTGTCCCTGGATCCTCAGCCAGTGGAGACAGACGTCTGTTCAGAGGAGGACCGGGTTGAAAGCCAGGACTGCTGCCAAGCGGCCAGCAGTGATTTTGAGGCCCTGTCTATCTCAAGGACGGAGGGTGCGGAGACAGTGGGGGAGCTGGGGGAAGACAGGACATTGAAGAAGACCCCCAGCTTTGGCAAGACGGTGCGGTTTCAGATACCGGTGGACTCGGAGGTGCTGGAGGAGAGGGTGGACTTGGAGGAGAGCATTTTCCCAGAGTACAACCTTGAGGAGTGGACCACCTCCAGCTTCGAGGAGCTGTTCCAGGCTGAGGACTGGGTGGGCATTACAGGTGCGTGACTCACACAGCATGATGATGTCATAATACAGGACCTCAGCACTAACTCTGTTTTGGACTTTTCTTGAATGAATATGAGTAGTGGGAGGTTTGATTTATTTTTATTCTAATTACATTGACAAGATGGTTACGATGGTTATGACTAGTGATAAGGAGGAACACAGAGGTTTTTATCATTCAAAATTATTGTTTCTTATGTTTTGTTATGTTAGGTTCTTATTTTATGTATATTATGCTTATATTATGTTTCAAGACAGATGTATTATTTTTGACAGTTAAACCTATTCTAGGCAGATGTGAAGTTAAAAAGAGAAAACAGCTGCTTATGTATCAAAAATACAGTGTATTATTTGTGTTGTTTTGACACAGCTGTTCACTGTAAAGAGCCAATTATCTTTCTGTCTGTTCAGCAATGGGAAAGATCTGTGGTGTCACTCCTTTCAACGCAGTCCAGCGTTTTGTACTATTTCAATCATCTATTTACTCTTTTATTTGTTTAAAAACAAAACCTTGGGGAACTAAGCCATCTTGAAATTACATCATCAAAATAAATGTTTTTGTTCCTATGATATTTTAGATCACTCGCTGTACGTGATCCGCAAATATCATATCACGAGGCAAAAAATGACCATATATGTCCCTTAAGTTGTTTGACTTCCATTCTTGAACAGCAAGGTATCCAGCCTACCCCTCCTCCATGGCTGCTAAGGCCCTTGCTCCACTGCAGGCAGGCTGTCTAGATGCCTGTTGAAAAGTAACGAGCAGATTAACCCTACCCCCTCCCTCCCTCCCTCCTTTTCTCTCACCCCCCCTCCCTTTCTTGCACGCCTCCTGTTTACAGATGACCGACTGCTGAGAAAGAAGTTGATCAAGTCGGGCCCTGCGGAGGCTGCGCGTCCTGTCTGGGGTCAGGAGGTCACTGTGAAACAGCAGGGAGTTCTGGAGGACAGGACAGTGGTGGAAAAGGACCTCAAGCTAACCTTCGTCATCGGCGAGGGGGACGTCAACCAGGTGAGCGATGCCAATCTCACAAAAGCGGGGTGGGGAAATTGTTTAAGGGGTGCACAGCAAGACCCCATAACCCAAGGGAGTTGACCTGGTTCTCTGTTTTCAATTCGGCTTAACTACAACAGACCCTGGAAGCCCCTACAGCACCCAGACTAGCTCATCCAATCACATCTCTAACACCTTAAGGTCATCAGCAGGTGTTAAAAGGCACTAGAAGTGGTGTATGTTCCATTTCCAAAGTGGGGGGCACTGTCACGTCGTGGTTTTGGAGGGGCTAAGGTGTGCAATGTCTCTGTCAATGAAAAAGTGTGGGGGTGTTACATGGTGTTACTCCAAAAGCTAACATGCCCCCAGCCACTGTAAACTATATCCATGCTCCAGTGTTTTGCTAATGCTGATAACTGTAAATGCGAGCTTGTGAGAGGCTGTCTTCAGGAATCTTGTAAGAGAAGCCCTGCAGAAAAAGCTCAAGTGGAAAAAAACTTATAGATTATTCTCCCAAGAATTCAAATGTTATTTACTAAAAATATCTTAAGCAAAGGCATGAACTTTAACTGTGTACCATTGCGCAGATAGTGCAGTTCTTAGTGTTGCTGCTCTTTGATTATACTTTGAAAAATGTATGTTTTTTATTACTTTTATTATTTGCAAATTTTGTCATTCTTAATGAATGGAAATATGGGTAAAACTAGATGTTTAAAAGTTGCACTTTATATTTTAACATAAAGTATATCAGAACCATGGTTTTATATAACTTCCATAAAACCATGGTTCTGATAAATGTGTGTTCTGATTTCACTTTAAAAACTGTATAAAATGCTTTATACACTTTTAAATAATGATGCAGCTGTAACATTTTGTTAATGCCATATGCTACCAACACGAACACACAAAATGTTAAAAGTGTATCTTTGCTAGTAATGAGCCTGCTATATTCCAGTTTGCTTATCTAAACCTGCAAAACTGCAATTGTTCCTTATCAGTCCATTGGGTAGTTGTGCTGATGTTTGAGGCCATCTGTCATCATCTCTTGATTGTCCTCATTTTAAAAGGACTTTGGACAAAACAGTTTATCTTAACTAAAACATGGCTGTATAAGCCACACAACTGAGCATGTAAACCAGGTCTGAAATAATATGTTATGTTAATTTTTGCTCTCTTACTTTAGCTGAAAATAAAAGCAATAACGTTTTTGAGACGTTTACCTGCATTTGTGAGCTGAATAGTCATATTTACACCTAACAAAGCAAGCTAAATTACTTACCAGAATCAGACAGAAGGTTCGTCTTCTCACAATAGTAATGTAAAAGTCTTTTCTACATTACACTCAGGCTGCTGTAGCAAGTCATGAATGGGCAAACAAGACAAGTAACTAACCAAATAATAAGTTGGCTAGCCAGCAAACTAGTTTAAACCATTCCCTTTAATATCATCGCAATATTCAGAAAGAACAAATACCACTCGTCTCCAGCACCTTTTTCTTTGGCAGTTTTTTCACTGTGGCATGATAGTGTTAACTGACAACAAACACAAAATGACAGGGGTCAAGAGGAGTTTGGGAATATATGAGAGAGGATACACCAAAGGATATGAACAAAAAATGAGATATGTGCATGAATCCAATACTGAGTCTTGCATACAGTCTGTTCATCCTTTGAAATGTGCCTCTCAAGTAGTTTATCCCCAAAGCAATGAGTTCTCTCTTGGGTACCCAATAAAAGGATCTAGTTACATTCTGGTTACAGTTCTCTGAGCAGTGAAAGCCTACCACATGTCGTACTAGTGTCGCCAGAATGCCCGCAGGAAATGCCTAAACCTTTGAGACAAATCTACCATTTCACGGAAAGTGTCCTCACAAAAAAAAAAAAAAAAAAGGAGCAGCATTTTGTGGGACTGCTGTTGTGATGTTCCTGATGAGCAATGTGACTGACGCAGGCGTGTTTACCGGGCAGGCCCTGGAGGAGTGCGCGCTGTCGATGCAGCTGGGGGAGATCGCATTACTGCTGGCCGACTCGCAGTACACATATGGACTTCTGGGAAGGTATGAGCTGGGATTAACCGCCGCTGTCACACTCCACTTGTTGAACACAACCCACGAAAACAGAGGGAGCGTTTCAGCTGGCGCACGCTAACAGCAGAAAAAAAAACTGCAAGTATAAGGAAATCTTTGTTGAAGGTTAAAGACAATATATACAAAGCCAGCTATGTTGGTACAGTTCCTGGCAGTTGAGAGGGGTGGTATGTGTGTGGTGCTGTAGTGGAAAAAAAAAACGCACATAAAACTCCCATTTGGCTTCTTATCAAACTAAGGAACGAGCACTTTGTTGTAGTGCTGGTGTCATATCTCTCACCCCCCCCTTACCAAAACTAATGAGCCGTAAATGTGAGCAGATGGCCTCTCCAAACACATACAGGGATGACCAGAGGATCCTATGCACTGACATCCGGTAGGACACTTTAATCACGACCCCTGGGCCAGTTTTACGAAATTGCGCTCAATTAAAAAGTCGCTCGACTCTGGGGATGTAATTCCGTTAGAAGTTCGTTAGCACGCGATTATCTGACTTTCCACCCAGCTCCGCTACAGGTTCAATATTTACCCACTGAGGTGTTAAATGTTTACAGGGGCCGCTGTTGCACAACGTCCGTGACGTCTGAAATCTAAACTGCACGGCAGGTCCTGTCCTAAGCAGCGTTTGTACTCTAGAATCGATGCCAAATGAATATTGAGCTCCACAGACCACATCCTGCATATACAATAGCAATACCAACAGCATGGAGTGTCACCAGCGGACACAAAGCTTCTGATCTTTAATCATCTGGTGATGTCAGAGGTCTCAACAGAAATGGCTCCATGTAATAAATAAGCCAGAACAATTGCATTGCTGGTTTACTATATCATCACACCAAAACTCACAGTGAAAACACTGTTATGTTGCCACCGCCACACTCTTAATTGTCCATGTTCCGACAGATTTTGTTGCTTTGTTCATGTAGTGCTGCTATATGATCCCACACTCCAACACATTTTCTACTGCTCTTGTTCTGTGGATTTTTTGTATAGTTTATGGGAGCAAATCAAAACTATATCCAGAGCCACTGTAGCTCTCCATTCGCTGTCAAAACATGGGTGTTTCTCAGCCAACAGCTCTTTCATGCGCTGTAGATGTTTCAGACTTGTCAGAGTTGAGGCAGCCAGCACTTTCATAGCCTGAAGAGTACATTGCTGGGCGTTACTGTTAACAGCCCACATCTGACTTCGGTCAAATAAAACATACATAAATAAATCAAATCCAGGAATAAAAATATTGGCATACACATCTAATTTATGGCCAGTTATTAGCACTAGCCTGTTGTAGGCGTGGGGTTGTGGTGGGAGGGGTGGTGTTGGACAGCATAGGACATGCAGTTCTAGAACTGTTTGGATCTTTGCTTTTGGGGCTGCGCTACACACCACTCGGGACCGTGGCTGTATTTTACCGTGGATTAGAGAGGAGGGGAGAGGTCTTAACGTGGAGCCGAGGCCTGCTGGGAGTCACCCCTGTGGGTGGAGGCAGACAGGTGCTGAGTTAATGGTTGTTTTGTGGCTGTTGATTAGGCCTGCGTGCTGTGAGAGGCAAATATAGCCCTTCCCCCTGGGGTACTCCCAGAGGGCGCTCAGCCAATTCTTAAAAGGGTGACAGCTAAGCTACTCTCCCGCCGACTCCTCCAGCGACAGCGGCTGGGAGAGTAATCACTGGCTTTCAGCAGAGACAGAGTCTGCTCTGCTCCTCAGCACAGGCTGTGATAGCACACATGTTTTCCCGTCCACGCCACCAAATCAATGACTGAATATTAAAAACGTACGTTACATGCTGTGAAATTAAAATGGAGAGAGGAAGAAAAAAACAAGTTGTGCTTGCTGGTTAAGTGTGGGCGATGAGAAAATGTGCAATTAGAGTGGAAAAAAAGCATCTTAAAAATGTCAGTCATCACGAGAGAAGGTTCAATTTAAAAAACAAAATAAAATACAGGAATAATTAAATATACCGGTTTGGACAGCAACGTGACCAGACAGGACGAAATGGGTCGTGAATGAATGCCATTTGTTTATGCAAATCCAATTTCAAGAGGCCGTTTTAAAAAGGCACAGTGAGGTAGGTAATTTTGCTGTTTGAGGACGAGCGGCAGGACAGTGGGCCCGAGCTGTAAAATGACAGAGAGGATCTCATTTAGCTTCTCCCCCGGTAACCGGCGGAAGCACTGATTGGGCTCCGCCGGCAGCCAGTCACATGCGGCCCCCGTCCGTGCTGAGGGCACTTCACTGTTCTCGTCTGGTCCCTGAGTCTGCAGCCGGCCTAATTCGCGTGGCCGTGAGGACGCACCACGTGGGGAAGGTGCTCCTCTCCCGCAGGCGTTTTCTAAATGACATTTTCAGGTCCCGTAATAGCCCATCATGTTAGGATATGGCTAATGAATCACAAAAAAGGTCCACGCAGCTAACTGTCTATCTGGCGTCTCCCCGAGGAGCGATGCTCCAGGAAATTGAGTGCAAAACACTCTGGCGTTGTGCTTCCTTTTTCAGGTTGAAATGGACAGTGAATGTGGGCTGTGCTGCCTTCTTTCGGAGGTACGTGCAGTGGATGCCAACAAAATGTCTCAGAACGGGCTATGGGCATTTCCGTGAATGCTTGCGCCAGGCCCTTCAGCTTGCACGTCATAGTGATAGATCACCCTGAGGTCCTGCATGTGTGTGTCTCCTCCCTGTCTCTCAATCAAAACCCTGACAAGGCCTGGAGCCGAGCGTCTGCCCCGCTGAACGGCAACTGAAACCCAACAAAGCAAAAAAACATTCATCTTCGTGCACGGATACTTTAAAAGCTGCTCTAAGAAAAGCATAACAAAACAAGATTCTGTCCATGCCTGAAAGAGTTACTTTACTCCACAGCTACCCGTTAATGTGATCCCTACAATGTTGTGTAACAGAAATAGGGGGATAAAAAAAGAATGATGGTGTATGCAAGCTACTCAACACAATGTCAACCCTGAAATCACAAAAGATCCTATATTCAGTGGAGAGAGTACCTCTGTAAAGCCACATCCTTTCAAAGGAATAGTAAACGGTTTCCTTGAAACTTTGAGGAAAGCAGGAAACCAACAGGTTCAATTGAAAGTTCATGTGAATCAATATAAATGGCAGCAAGACAATTCATTATAAACACTGCCTCTTTTGGGCTCGCAGACAGGAGGAAACGGAAAGAAAATGGCAGACATACAGTATAAGCTCAAAATATCAGAGGGTACAGAGAGAATTTTGTGCTGCTGAAACGGATCGTGTACTGAGCCCTCATGTGCACTTTGTTGCAGTTAAACTATCTGTTAAGAGTAAGGAACTGTATCTGAAGATGAATATTTCAAAATGTAGGAAGCCTGTCTCCATAAAACACAACTGCAGAACAATGTCTTTCATCAGGGACTGTAACCCTAGGGTCATTTCCTACAAATCAAGCCAGAGTGACAGTGAGTGAGTTGCCAGTGAAAAAACAGGAATGCTATTTTTAGAATAAATGTTTGCAGAATGCTTGGAATGAGGACTTGCTTTGCAGACTTATGATGCATGCACATTACTGTGCTGTGGTTTCCTGTCATTTAGCATCCTGCTCTGAACTCTTTTCAAAGTGCATGCTCACTTCCAATAACATTTAAGTACCGACTATGTGTACATGTAAATTTGTTAGTATTGACATGAAAAATACAATTTTCAGGATGGAAATACATGGTAGAAAATTTGATCCATTCAATTTATGTCCAATGCATTGAAGTCTCATTCAAAGCGATATGTCCTCTGTGTGGAAAGGATAGTTTCACATTCACGGAATAGGAACTGTTGTCTGGAATTCACCTGTATGAAGACACTGCCTTGTAAGTGTACATCCTAGCAGTCATGAGTCATGTTTAACTGTAGAACAGAGCAAACAGAAGCTTTATCAGAACTGTGAGTGCAGCCCTGGCATGTCCTGGGTCCAGAGGTTACAATGGCAGGAGGAATGTTCAGTGGAAATGTTTATGCTGAGAGAGGAAGTCGTTTCCAGCATAGAGGCTGACGTAGGTTAAGGTCAAGGTCAGAGTTCACTCAGGCATTTTAGTAACCTGTAACTGGCATATCTGAATTAAATACCGGGCCACATCCTGTATGTAGCTCAGAGCTCTTACTCATGTCACAAGTTTGTTATTTTCAGTCCACTCCACTTTTATATTGAAAAAATTACAATGTCTAAATAGTGTTACACTTGTGCTTATCACAGACAGGGGGGGCTCCCTGATGTTCTGGTGAAGTCCTCCGCCAAACTCACATTTATGGCTTCTCACATCCACTGATTTTATTTGTTCACGCATTCTCTCCCTCGCCACTTCAGCTGAGGTGTGGTGAGTATTCTGGTGCAAAATGGCTGTAGTCTATCAGCCAGGTCAGTTCTACCCATAGGTGGTGGTTGAGGTCAGTTCACTGCACTACAAATTGCCTTGAGATACATGAAAGAAGCATAAAGTGTGTGTCCAATGTATTATTATTATTATTATTATTATTATTATCATACTTCAGGCAAAACACACTGATGTGTTCTACGTATATTATGGTCATTGTCTTTCTTTTTACTGAATAGCAGCAGAGCCTGTTTCACCAGATTCTATTGAGGCAATACAAACTGTTTGCCAGTAATATCCGTCACACACGGCCGGAAGGGTGCATTAATTGAATTACGCCTCCCACATGTCCTCCTCTTACAGGAAATGCCCTTTTCTAAAGCTTCACAATGACAATGCAAAGCAGCGGAATCACCTGTTAGCATCAGCCCCAAATTCCGACACACCACCCACCTGAGCAGGGGGAACGCTGCCACCATATAAACAAATGAGAATGCAAACAAGCCGGGGCTTTAACCCAGCACCGCCTGCTGTGAGCGTGTGAACTCCACCGAGCCTTCCCAGGGGAGACGGGACGGAGAAAGGCAGAGAGGGAGAGGGGGACGGCACGCCAAGGTGTCACTGTCACTGAGGAGAAGCCTGCCTCTTGCTCCGACACTACTCAGACAGAGACAGAGACAGAGGTCAGCGCAATGAGTCTATCGGCTGACTCACCCTGTGCAGGCTCTGTGACTCACGTCTACAGCTAGTACGTGGGCAGCGAGTGGCACAGGAAGAAAACTGAGCTGGCTGTGACATTTTAGTGCCCTGTATCAGGTTCTGAGCACCAATTTGGGCTCAGTCCTGCAGTTTTCCTGAATGAATTTCAGAGCGACGTGACGTGAAAGTGAACCCAGTTCGAAGGACGTTAATCAGTGACTTTAACAACTTGTATTTCTAATACTTACTCTGTGACTGTAACTTATTGCAGTTAAGGAGTAACACCCTTTGCGTAAACAATCTCCACCGCTTGGATTTGTTTGTCTAGCACTTAAAACAATACCCATTACTTTTGCTGTTCCAGTGTAATGAATATTCTGGATGGCCTTCAGGACAGCTGTGTGTGTGTGTGTGTGTGTGTGTGTGTGAGATGAAGTGTGCATGTGTGCATTCATGTGTTCCTTTGTGTGTGCATTTGTGTGTGTTTCTTTTGTGTGTTTATTGTGGAAGTTACCCAAGTGAATAGCTTTACACTAGGCACTTTGGAGCTGCGTTACAATATATCCGGTACAACTGCATTTCATACTCCAACAGTAACACAGGTTAAAAATGAGACCACATTAACAATGGCCTTTAACATGTGCACTGTGCGGGAGTAACTTAACTCTCAGATGGAGGGGAGTGTGAACAATGCAGGTGGCAAGCATTGTCATAGCTCGGTGAGGTTGCCGCTCTGTCTTCCTGCAACCTGAGAGAGCAGGCATGGCAGGAAAAAGAAACAGACCGGTACTGCTGTGAGAGACAGAGAGAGATAGACAGGTACTACTGCAGTGTGTTTCCATGCGGTGCCATGACAGAGAGAGAGAGGTTGTGAGGGCCTCTCTGAGATGTATGAGCTCTTTTTGGAGAGAAGAGAGAATGTGTGGCGTTGGCTGCATGATATGTTTCCACTTGCCACAATCTGTGGGACAGTGGTGACACAAAGACCTTTTTCATTCTTTACATTTCTTTTAGCATATGCTTAGAAAGCAGTGTGTACTTGTGATGCCAATACAGCCAATGTAAACTAATTCATTTGAATGACAGAAGAAAGAGGAGAGAGCAAGAGAGAGAGAGGTTCCTCTTATATAACTATAGAATTGGTGAGTGTAGCTGTTATTTAATTTGCAGACAAAGTATTTCATCATTATATGTGTTCATTGGTTGAGATCTGAGATTAGATTTAGCTGTTGTTCATTTGTCATTTGTTCCTTTTTTCATGCATTACCATATATATAACACTTTGGCAATAATTACACAATGTTTTGCATGCCAATAAAGCAAAATTGAATTTGAATGTCAGGGAGAGAGAGGGAGAGAGACAGAGAGGGCGGTGATGAGAAAAAGCAAGAGAGACAGACGGACAGAGAGAGATGGAGAATGAACAAGGGCTAGAGAGAGAGAGAGAGAGAGAGAGAGAGAGAAATGCTGGGCTGCATCACAGCAGAAGTGCGTAAGCGGAGAGGCCAGAGTTGAGGAGTGTGAGCTGAGGCATTCAGGTCTCCGAGCAGCGAGTGACTCAGTCTCCACACTCCATTCAGCCCCTGATTCCCAGGCCAAATGAAAGCCAAACACAATCAAATGCCACGCTGATTGCTCATGACGACTACACGGCTGAAAGAAGGCCATTTTCTTAAACCTCAGGAGAAAAAAGTATCAGCAAATAGAGGGTTTGATAAGCGGTTGGTCTTTTTTTAAAAGCACACTTTTAGCTTTGCTTTCTGATTCCCTTCATAGCATTGTTGTAGCTCTCAGTGGTCATCTGCTTCCTCTGCCAAAAAAAGTGTGGAGGATCACAGTATGTAATATCAGGGGCCTCAAACCTCCTGGGTGGCTGTACTGTGCTGGGGAAAGCAGCAGTCTTACCCAGAGGGACCCAGTCTCTCACCTACAGTGCTATCGATCATGGTGATTATTGCATTATTTTCCAGGGTGTCTTCCTTTGCATTCCACACATCATCCATTTATAGAGCTAAATATTCACTGACGCAACGCTGATTGATCTCTATGCTCAACGCTATGATAGCAGTGTCTTTCCTGGGATTCCACCCTACAGTCTTTGGAATATAAGTCAAGACATAGAGCCAGTCCTCCACTCTGGATTCCCCAATGGTGGGGCAAAACAGGCTTACCGGTCATCAGAACATCAGCACTCTGTCTTTGTTAATGCTCTATCTACATACACACGTTTAGGTGGCAATCATTATATTGTGCATACAGTGAGTTTTGGCAGGCCTTAGATTGTGAAGACCTGGGCTGTGGTGCTGGGCCCAGCGTGACACTGTGCCAGACCCTTGGCGGGATTTCATGCGCTCAGCTCCGAGTGGTATCAAACTTGAAGAATGTGTACGCTGCATGTGGTTTCATCGGCATGCAGTCGGCGGACTGACTCAGGACGACTCCCATCCCTCCCGTACAGAGCCCTATGGGCGCGGCTCCATCATCCTCACGCATAGGGTTGCATCTGCTGATTATGGCAGTGCGTGTGGAGTGGCCGAGTGCGTCGTTTCCCTAAAGTCTCCCTGTCCTCGTCTAACAAAATACAGGCCAAAGGTCAAGAGTGAGAGAGCGGCAGATCACAAATACTTCAGAGAATGTAGTATCTCTAAGTGAAAAAAAGAACAATAAATAGAAGAGTCCTCTGTGTCTGGCAGCACTGTTGTTACTGATGAATCAGATGTCTTACAGCTATTTCAAAAATGCGTTTTCGCTTTGTTTCCCAGTCGCCTTCTAGCTGAAGCCTGACTGTAGGCATGCGCCCACAGACGGCTATGTGAATGCCCTGAGTCTGGCCCGTGCATGTGTGTGCGTCTAATCTGCCACCTGACTGCATGCTTCTCTCCTCACTTATCTCTAGCAGGATCCATCAGAGCACTGTTTCTCTTGAAACGTGATGCCTCTTTGAATGGCATCCACTTCTGCATTTCAGCTGAGGAAGTTACCAAGGACAAGGGTTATGCTGGAATCACACCGCACACGCCACAATCTTTCACAATGCGATATGATATCATCCACTGGTTATAAAAAAAGAAAAAACTGTCACTTTCTTGTGTGTGCAAATCCTGCTGTTATTGAAATACTGTTTAACGGCAGTGATGTGGCACTCAAACAAAAGCATTTAATGGTGCATGCAACACACCACTGTAAATACCGGCCTGTGTTTTTTCATCGTTTGAAAATTTTTCAGCACCAGGGTGATGACGCATCATTTCTTTAATCCAAATGCAATTATCTGAAGCACTCAGCAGACAGTTTTGTCAAAAGAACATCAAAAAGACAGTCACTGCACCCACCACTGAAATATGTTGCTGTTTACTTTAAGTGTTTTCACTTTCATGACCCCATTCTGTTTTACCAGACATTTAAAAATGTGCACAAAAATAACACTTATATAAAGGGGGGAGGCGGAGGGTGTTCATAATATAAATATGTAAGTTCAAGATCCATTTTTTCTGGGTTCTATATTAAAATGTACTGTGTGCTTTCCTCTAACAGGATCAATCTGCAACGCTTGCCACTCGCTTAACAGCAGACTCTATGTCCCATCATTTGCTGTCTTCATGGACCTAGGCATATTCTCCCGCCCTTTCCATATACAGCTTTTATAGAGGGATCTGTAATTGAAAGTTGCCATTCAAGCGTGTAAAGAAAACGAGTAGCCTCCATTTGAGTGATTGAAGCCATTTTTCAGCGTTTTGGCACACCCCTCTCCCCAGTGACGGCTTTTGAGTGATGAGCCACCCCGCTACAGCATGTGACGCTTCACACACAGTGCAACACCCTTAAGGACACGCGTGAAGCCACAGCGCATTCCTAATCAGTCCTCTCAGGTTGCTCACACTCTTCTGCACCCACATGTGACAGCATTTATGTCTACTGCTAATACACACACACACACACACATACATATACCCACTCACATGCATACACACAGAGGTACAAACACATACATAACAACTTAGAACAGTTTTGACAGAAGAGAGGAGTTCATAGCCTTCACAATCTAATCTGCCTCAACCACAAGGACCCACCTTTTGCATGAAGGAGTGTCAAATAAGTTTTAAGACCCCAGCCTGGCCTAGACACACTGGCTTTTATCCTGGGGCTTGGCTCAGGGTGTAAGTGAGGTGTCTGGGATATGCAGATTATGATAAGGGAAATGACGTCATCAAGCAGATTGTAGACATTCCCCATATGCCAGGACTGGTGTCAACAGAGATAGGTAACCACCCTATGGCTAATATTGTCATATCAGGGCATACTGGCAATTTATCTTGAGGGTTGCAACCCTAGCGTTTGTGTTTGTTTAGATGAGAGGAATGGTAAATGAAGCCATTTGTGGATATTTAACCGCGGTGGAGCCTACAGCTTAGTGTCCGTTTGCTTGAATTAGAACACCTGTAAAGACTGAGAACCAAGCATTAGGAACTCTCTCAAATCCTGAAGGCAAGACGTTTGCCTCTCCTTAATGCACAGAGTGCCAAGAAAACGAGCTCCTGCAAGTGCAAAGCAAGAAAAGGTTTTGTTTTTTTCTCATTGAAAAAAACTCTCCCTGTTTTGTCATAGTCTGGTTTCAGTGCTGTTTATTATTTTGGGGAGGGCCACTTGTTTCTCTGCCAAAGTTTACTTCTGGTGCCAACTGCTGGCTCTCTGTTTCCTGGGAGGCCTTCTCACGTATTCAGTTCAACTCCTGTACCATTGTATGTTTTCCCTCAGTGGCTGCTTAAAAGGGCTCCAAGATATGATCTCCAAAAAGATCAGTAGTTTATCTTGTAGTTATTGTTTAACATGTATTCAATGGGAACACTTTAAATGTAAGTTTTCTGGAAACTGTTGTTTAGTATTTGAAAGTGACCCAGGTGAAAGGGATTAGTTGTACTTTTAGTTTTGTCAACACGGTCCATTCCACTGACATGTTAAATACCCTGCAGTACCTATTGTAATTTGGTGTCATTTAATTTCCACAACCAAGCCAAAGGGGTAGTTCAACAGGACAAATCCAGTTTTATAAATAATAAATTCTTTTATATGTTGTTATTAAATTAGACATTTTCTGTATTTTGTACTATTATCTCTACCATTACCTCTGAGACAGTAACAGGAATGAGGAATGGCTTTTTGACTGCAAGTCTTCCCTTGAGACCACTTCTGACCAGGCTTCTCCGGACTGTAGATGGGTGTACCAGGGTCCCTGTGGTTGCTGCCAGCTCTGAGCTGATGGCACTGCTTGACATCTTCCGTGTGCAGAGGGACATCAACTCCCTTCATCTGTTGAACTAAGTTTCCTTGGCCGACCACTGCGTTTCTGGTCCTCAACCTTGCCTGTTTCTTTGTGCTTCTTCAGAAGTGGTTGGATAGCACATCTGAAAACATGTGTCTGCCTCGAAATTTCTGCCTGTGATAGACCTTTGTTAGTTGTTTGGTATAGTTGTTTTATCATGCATTGGAGTATATGCCTACAAAAAAGGTTTGGAGGGTCTAGAAGGGATTATGTTAGTTTGCCACTTTCTTTATTTAATCTTAGTGGCACATTTCACTATTTTTAAAAGAAATGTTCAGAAATCTAAAATATGATATTTGTTATTAATACACTAGTGGAAAAGATGGAAAAGAACTGTTTTAAGACAAATGTTTTATGAAAAATCATACATGCCTACGACTTTTGCACATTACTATATGATATACACATTCACATATATACAGTGTACTTGTGCATAGTGCAGGTTAAATATTAGCTTAACCAGCACGGTACCTGCTGCTGACAGACATACATTTTCATGTAAGGGTGTTAATGACCTACAGAGGTGGACACCCCAGCTTCAGAAAGTAAAAGTCCTGCCACGTATTTGTTCCACCCATGCACTACACCAGCTGAATTTAATTAGCACAACTCTTCAGCTAGGTAGAGGAGCTAATTAGTGAAATCACCTTGTTTAGTGAATGGCTAGAATAAATACATGGTAGGACTTTTACTTTCTGAAGCCGGGGTGTCCACCTCTGATGACTTATATATGTATGTGGCTATTATGGTCTTCATTTTTTACAAAAATCAGTTTAAAAGTACATTTGGAGTGCAAAATGGAGCTCAGAGAAGACATTAAGCTGGAGATATCACACACTAGATTCATGAGCCTTAAAGGAGTGATTTACAGTTGGAATATCCAATCACTTTCCCTGGGTTTTAGTTCCTTATCCTGTCAGACTTCAAGTAAAGATGCATTATTCCACAGGATTTGGCCTACTTCCTATAGCAGGACCAGGGCGCATGTAACAGTGCAGTACTGGTCTGCTCTCATCAATAAAAGTGTTGATATGGTTTGCATGGAATATATGTGTGAGAACTTGGCCTGTTTTTGGTATCAAGTTTTATTTGGTGGTATTGGCACTGCACATTGTAATGTGTTCTTGGGGGTAGATTTGCAAGAGCCTGATTAGAAGAGGGGCCCACCCAGTGGGTGACATCACAAACACCCATGACATAGGAGTGTGTGGCTGATAGAAGTTGCCATGGTTACCACTCTACGTCTGCATCTGCTCAGGGTCTACTGACACAACTAACACGCGCTCCACAAAGACCTCTGTCTTGATGTGACCTTATCCAGACCATAATGCCAGCCTGTAGCACAGACCTTGTTGCTTAGCGACCCATAAATACACCCAGTCTGCACAGCATTGTCTTTTTTTTGGCTTAATGACAGCAACAATAATGGAAGGAGATAGTTTGCATGCTATATCCAGCCGTGGCAATCCTAGGGGATGCAATCAGATATGCGCCACCCACAGTGAGTTAGTGGTGTGATTCTGACCCAATGTCCTACCTGACAGATGCAGCATGCTAAGGTACCACTGATCCTGGGATCTGACAATGAAACACAGTGACAAAATCCTCCCCTCCCCCCCTCCGGACCTCAGTGCTTCCCACTCAAACACTGGTGTAGCCCTGCGTGAGCTCACCACAGACCTCTCCAAGGATTTGACTCATTGTCTGACACGTCTGCAGTCCGTCAGTACTCCACAGCTAACGCACTCATCTTGCTATTGAGGTGCTTTCGAGAGTGCCTCTGACACACTCTCTCTCTCCCTGTGGCTGCCAGCTTCACTTAATGCGCATTTAGCTATATCAAAACTGGCATCTATTTTAAGGCCAGGTGTTTATTTACGTCAGTGTGATTTGGTCCACCCACTTGTTTTGATTTTTTGCCATCAGGGTGAGTCTGTGATTTATTCCTTGAAAATGAATAATGTTGCATATTGAAAAAGAAACCGTAAAATCATTATCATATGCTTTTATTACCACTGTATAAAAATGAACATATTTATTATTGGGAATGGTCCATTATAATTCTTTTCTGTTATTAGGAATTAATTAGGAATCACAATCAATCAGCGAGGGTGTGGATGATGTGCCCTCATTTGCGGGTCTTTTTAACTGCACCTACTTTATGTAGAGAGCTGTTTATTAAGTGCTATATCAAGCAGCTAAATTGGGTTCCTGTTGCTAGAATTTTCCAGCTGGTCCTCCAGTGCGGTTTCCGAAGTGTGCGCTTCTCTGCCACCAGCTTTGGTCGCTCTAAGTCATGTCCATCCTCCAGTTGTGTCTGCACGCACATCCCCGGGTCTTTTGAGGGTCCTGCGTCCCCACAACGATCTCAAGAAGAGGGAGCAGCAACAATGGTCACCATAATAAACGCGGCTATAATTAGCGCCCCCAGATGTGTGGCTCTCCTGCCATGGCAACCTCAAAGACATCCCCTTAATTAGCAGAGCTGCACGGCGAACAGGGCCCACAACCCACAGGGGTGCAGGGCCCCCCGAGAGAAACAAAGGAGAGAGAGAAAGAGAGAGATAAGGAGAGAGGGGGAGACAGACAGGGAGAAGGAATGGAGCTCTTTGCTCCAAAGCTGATAATTGTCAGGTTTCGCTTAACAGGCATCCACGACGTCATATCCCAGGGTCTCTTGTTTGCAACAAATATTTTGAAAGGATGTGCGCTGATATAAACACTCATTTTGTTTGGCCCTGTTTTTCCTCATGTGGGAATTTTAAGTGCCGTAACTCACAGTGTTTATTTTGTGAAATGATGACACGTTACAGGGTCGATGATCAGCACATCAAGGGATGTCTCAAAAACATAGCAGTGTAAGCAATCTAACATACAGGAATGTAACACACAGACAGTGCTCATTGTAACCTGTTCATTGTAGAAAATGTGAATTTTTTGGGTTAGAAAAACAATATAAAGAAACAATTTTAGAAAAAAGTTGATATAATTCAGTACCAAAAAAAATAAACAAACCAAAAACTAAGATACACTACTGAACACAACTAGAATAAGAACAGCCATCAGGATATTCCTGCTCCTTGTTTATAACAAACCTACGTAATCAGACTTTATTTTATTTTTCTCTGAATTCTAATAAAAGAGCTGGCAACTACCAAGCACAAATGCCTGTCTTCCAGACACAGCTTGGGGATGTAATATTGTCATAATTGACCAAGTGTACTTTGTGGGAAAGCATGATTCATTCTGGTTAACCTTACCATGCTAAAAAGATTACTCCTCTTTGCATCACAGATAATATCACCTTCTCCATATAGCAGTACTGTCAACATTAAAGAACAACAACAACAAAATAGCATGATGACGGATAACACATTGAACAAATCTATACTCATTTTTGAAATAACTAGGGCTAAAATTGCCAGGA
This sequence comes from Megalops cyprinoides, assembly GCF_013368585.1. Taxonomy (NCBI): domain Eukaryota; kingdom Metazoa; phylum Chordata; class Actinopteri; order Elopiformes; family Megalopidae; genus Megalops; species Megalops cyprinoides. Next base: position 20,063,966 of record NC_050595.1, on the reverse strand, counting down.
TCTCTAAATGTGTTAATTAACTGGATTACCTCATGTTGACCTACCTAATGTGACATCCAAGATTCCTAATGTGATCATTTGGTGCGGAATACATTAATGCTCAATGATTTTTTTTTTTTTAGCCATAGCAAACCACATTAATATATGCCCTGGTGAACAGAGAAACAGGACCAGCGGAAGGTAATGTGACAGAGCTGTTCTGTTTCAACTCAATGTATAACAATCAAAATTATAGTCAGAACTGGACCATCAAGGGCAAACATTTCTGAGTATGCTGGAAATATTTGGTCACATCAAATAGACAAGATGTAAAGAACAACAGGCAAGTCACTGGACAAAAAAAATCCAGCTTCAGAATTGTGTCAAAAATAAGGAACCTTGAGACAATGCTATATAACCCATGCATGACAGCTCAGCACATGTTTTTTTTTTGTAGGTGAAAGTGCTCTGACATTTAGACTAAAAATAAATAGATACATACTCAAAATATGAAAGAGTGCCTGACATTTCTTCAGATGTTACTGTATGTAATCTTTCCTTCTCAATGAGAACAAGTCATCTATGATGCACTTTTACATCTATTTCTGTAATAAACAGAACTCTAATGCACGATCATTTAGAGGATCTGAGAATTTTTGCCTGAGCAGAATTTTCAGGTAAAACTTTGTCTAGTTTGTGTGTGGAGACAAAATATTACCCCCCTCATTTCATGGTGATGTGCATTGTGCTATGTATTTTACAGTAAAACCAGCATTTCCTTTTATATAAGAAATATCTTTTCTAGTAAGGAGCAGGAGAGTGGTTATTTTAAGGTATATACATAATCATGAGAATTTGTTTGGCCTGTAGAAAGATAACAAAAAGCAAATGTAACCTTTTGAAAGCATGGAAAAGTACTAGCAGTGTTCTACAGGATGAAATTTTCACTCTTGGTTTGTTTCCCTGCTGTTGATTTGATGTGATTTAAAAGCCACTCAGTTCCAAACAGATCAGTCCCCCAGTGGTCCGCTTATGTTAACGCTAATGTGAGGCGCAGACTCAGAAAGGGAGAGCCTGTCATTATAATTCAACCGTGTTGTTGCAGTTTGCCATGTCAAGAAATTCGTGGTGGTTCAGTCCCTGGGGATCTGCGTGAATCTGCTCTTAAACTGTGTAGATCAGATATCAGAACGCTGTTCAATCCCCTGGTGCATTTTACATGAACCCATCAACAAGAAACCATAGAGTGAAAGAGGCTGAACGTGGGTTATATACCAAATTATCAGTGCCATTCAGTTGCCCCATTAGTGTCCACATCTACTAGTGTTTTTATTGTAATTGTGTCATTAGGATTACATAGTAGACTCAAAGCACTAGGAGGAAGTACAAATCAAATGTAACATCATCTACAAGTATGCTTTGTATTTGAAAGAGGATCCTTCATGGAATAGGTTTACTTGGTGCAGCAGTTAAAAATCTAAGGAACGATCTAAGAAAAGGAACTCTTAGTTGTACATAGTGGTAAAAAAAAAAAAACCTCACTGTCAGCTTAAATGGCATGAGGGTACAGGTTCAAGGTTAATAGCCTTTGGGGGCTGTGAAGTCCATGGATTTTTTTTTCATGCACACTGCACTATTGAAGCCCAGTGCATTAAATGCCGATTACATTATCCCTAGCAGCAGGCATGTCATTCCGTATTGATTTGTAACAGACTCAGAACAATTTCCCATATGCACACAGCAAAGAGCCGCTCTGGGGCAGGGGGCGCAGGCAGTCCTGTGGCTGGGGGGGGGGGGGGGGGGGGGGGGGGGGGGGGGCTCGCTCAAGGTGGGGGGGGGCCAAGGGGAGTGTGAGGTCATGCCCGGGGCAGCGAGAGCAAGTATAACAGCTAAGTGCCTCCCGATGTCTCGGATCCAAGGGTCCGGCTGATGGAAACAGCCTCCGCAAAGCTCTCGTTTGCCCCTGTGTCACGCCTTCACAGTGTGACTTAATGCCACGCGGTGGTTCCTCTATGGAAAAATGATACAGGGGTGCCTGCCGCAGTGCTGAGCCACGACGGGGCACCGCCTGGCCCATGCTGAAGATAGCGGAAGGCATAACGCGGTCTGATAATAATATCTGGCAGCCCTGCAGACGCAGCTGAGAGGCCCAGAGCATGCCGTGGCTTGTTAAAGCTACTGTAACCACTTCAGGTAGCCCCAGGGTGGAGATGCAATTAATTTAAGTGACTGAAGCTGCTCTCACAGAGAACGCGCCGTTGCGCAAATTCGCCAGGCGCGTCGCGGTTGTCAATGGGGGGGACGGCGCCCAGATCCGAATACCTCTGGCCGCAGCCCTGAGGGGCAGCACAAGGTCAAAATAATTTCAGCTTTTGCTGTTGCATTTGGAAATGCACAGATACATTTATAGGTATTATATTCTCTGACAGTTATTCTTGGCGTAATGTCTGTTATTCGACAACTACAGTATACAGCAGTCATCTTTGTCGTGTTTAGGGATCCACAATAGACATGTTTGATCCATTGCTGCCCAACTGAGAGTCATGAAAGCCCAAATAAGATGGGTCACAGTCCACTAGCACATACACCTGCAGCATTTAGCATTGTTTATATAAAGATAGTTATTGTGGGAGTGATGTCTGCTCTCAGGCTCGAGCCAGTTTTAATCATTGATTCACCCTGAGACTAGGCATCTCAAACGGGTGCTCACAGCTTGTCAGGAAGCTAAAAGAGCTGTTCGCCAGAAAGCTGCGAACCACCAGAAAGGATGCTTGTTGTTGAAAGCAGTCAGAGAAACTGTCCCTAGTTACGAGATGACTTTTGAGAAACTCTCTCCAAAGGCGTTGGAGAGAGCGCGCCACTGATTCCTGCACTCCTCCTCATCAGGATCATGTGGACAAGGGGTGGGAAGCAAACAAACTGCATCATCAGCTCAATGAAGAGGCAAAAGCTCCATGTCAGATGTAACTGAGAGAGCAGATGCCAAGCAGTCCTTGGACCTCGGCCTGTGAAGGCCAGACGTTTACACGGCAAATGAAATTCAGAGGAAGGAAAAACAACTGTGACATTACCCTCTATCAGCGAAGGCCGCAGGTTACAAACAGCGGATTAAAGCTAAGCTCCTTTGGGTGGCTGTTTTGTCACAGGCCATTTCCTCAAGTGAACAATTTTACTTTATGTGTAATGTCTGCCAATATCCCCTCAGACTGTAGACTGCCTGCAGTTCCTTTTTTACAGCTTTCCTGCGCTGTAGTAACTCGTCACCATGGCAACCTCTCTGAGGGACATTTTCTAGACATTTTCATCATTTAATTTAACTACTCTAAACGTTACAATGGAAGCTGTGACGTCAATGGGACCTCTTTTTTTTCTGACATTTCTGACAGACCGTTCTCCTGGAGATAAAGGACTGAGTCAGCAGTGGAGAACACAATAAACTCACAGGCAACAGGAGGAAATTAATAATGAGCACAGTGTTGCTATTTGTGTATTAAATGGATCCAGTCGTTGTTGTCAGATGTTGTTGCCAAGGCGCAAGCCTCAGAGAATCAAGAGGGAGATTGATTTTCCCATCACGGATTATCCACGTATCTCTCTCTCTCTCACACACACACACACACACACACACAGTTAAACCTAGATAAAATGTAAAACACATTTAGGGGGAAACAATTTAGACTGGATAGATAAGAAACACAAAGACCAAATACAATCTCACTTGCAAACACAGAGCAAAACAATTACTGTCTCTGGAAACATTTGGAAATGAAACCACTCTGTTTCCAGAAAATTGATACCCATTAGTGTGTTTGCTTTATGGTATCCAAGACAGAGTATCACTTGAATGAATATTCGGCTGTGGATGGTGTTCTGAATGTTACACTCTCAGGGTTATGATACCCTGTTACACACTCTGGGTTACCATACCCTCTCACATGTGTTTATGATATTTATGGGTAAATATGGTTTGTGCTGGAAGACACCAGGTTTTCAAGCAGGCAGAAAGAGCTCATTTCACTCCCAAGAAAGTACCGCGGTGTGTGTCAATAGAGAATTATTGGAGTATTTTTATTTATTATTTTATTATATTTTTATAATATAATTATTTATAATAATTATAATATTATATTATGTTTACTTATTCTTTATATTGTAGATTAGACTTTTGTATATACAATATGCATATACCTGTGTACAGTGTGGCATAGTTTGTAAGGGGCTGGGTTATTGCTCTGCTGTTGCGAAAATGTAACCTATGTAAGTTACTAAGAGTAAGGGTATCTACTAAATTAATACTTTTATTTCATTTTCATTTTAAATAGCACACATATGTCAGGTTTTAGGTTTAAAATTATTTGCACAAGGAAACACTGAAAAAAGGCAACAGTTGCAGTTAGCCCTATGCCTAGCAGTTATATAGAATTAGTCAAAAAATTTAACTAGCTGAATGTTTCCCTCAGAAAGAATTAAAAGTGTAGCGTGATAATTGGTGAAATTATACTAAATTTTAATTTTAACTATAATAAACAAAACTTTATATTAAACTTTTTTACGTTAATGTAAACTAAAAAGGAAAACATCATTAAAAAACAATGTTGCGTGGCTGCAGATTGAGATCACATTTACATATGCTAGTTTGGAACCATCTCAGCTTCGAACTCTGTGGTGTATTTGAATAACAACCTTCAGTAGTTCACTTCAAAGAGGAAGCAGGGTAATTCTCTTTGATGCAAAAGGTGGTTTTCATTTTGAATGCAATCAAGTTAAACACGCCTTATCGCTTGTGCAGTGGATCGAGGGTCCACATTTTTGTGGTAAATCGAGGGAAAACATGCACACTGCTTACTCGTGTTGCACAAGAAGGAAGAATAACACTGGTTCCTTACTGGCAAATTTTATTTCCAGTGACAAGAGCTTATAAATATATCTAGCATGTGGTGCATCATATTGGGCTACATGATACAAGCTGTGTCTTGTGCACACAAATCAGCCGAAGGTGACTTCCAGTGAGTTGTTATAAGCTGCCGTGTGGTATCTGCACAGCTGGGAGCATTGATATGAAATATGAATAGGAGGAGCGCTGGAGGCTAGCCCCTGACGGGCGTGAGCGTGGTGTCGCACGGATGAGCAGGAGATTCTCCTGGTGCAATGTCTCTCACGCTTGATTACCAAACTTCGCTCCACTGAGGCGGCAACTCCAACCAGCCCAAGCAACCAGCGGAGCCTCCGCCCTGACCCGACATGTCCAAACTTGGCCTCCCATGGCACCAGTTTGGTGCCACGTTCCCACATCTGACCTGCAGGCCACCCCGGGCCCAACCCAATGGCCCCGCCCAGCCCCCAGCAGTGCACATCACCGCTTTAGAGCCACGCCCTATCTGATCTCATGCTAGATCCGCCGACGGTCCCCCAGGCTGCGCGAGTGGAGCCTCAGATGGTGTGACTCCAGCGGCAGACACCTGTAGCACGCTCCCCACCTGTGGCTGTGGGGATGTGTGGTGGGCAGGGGGGTGAGAAAGACTCACTGGCTGGGTGCAGGGCTGTCTCTGTCGGGCTACTCTGAGAGCACCACTCCAGCAGCCACAGTGATTCAGAGGCCAGCCCCCCACAGAGTTAACAGAGCACCTTTTCACACACACCTGTGAGATTCTGTTACGGCTCCACGTGTTGATCGTGTCCGCCGAGCCTTTCTGAAGTGACTCACTCCCCCCTGCTTATTGTCTCCGCAGTCAAAGCCACAGAGGCGGGCGGGGCCTTAAGCATGGGGAGGAATGTGTCATCACTGGTCTGGGAAAGGAAGAAACAGGACACTGTGTAAGAGTGTGTGTGTGTGTGTGTGTGTGAGAGAGAGAGAGAGAGAGAGAGACAGAGAGACAGAGAGTCAGAGGGAGTGACAGAGAGAGAGAGAGAGAGACAGACAGACAGACAGAGGGAGTGAGAGAGAGAGAGCAAGACAGAAAAATGACAAGAGACCAACCAATATCATTTGCAAGTTATATCAACAGAAAGATTTCACAAAGATAAATGTGATGAATGTGAATAAATGTGAAATGCATGATTTGAACAGCAGGTCAAATACTTTATCAATGTGCATTTATGCAGCTGCTGGTCTCCCGCATGAGGCCAACCAAACAGGATTTCTAATCAACTAATTAACAGGCCTTATCTCCCCATTCAAGCACTCACTGTGATCCCTCTACCAGAGTGGGCTTGCCGCCAAGCCAGACAGCCTGTCCCTTCCTTTCCAGCATTTCTCTTGCAAGCAGACACCACCTGGACTCAAATAATGTCCTCATTATTTCCTAGCAGGCCTTTGCAAGAACTTTGACATTTTTGTTGTCATTTTGTTGTTATTCAGAGGGCTGTCCTTGTCTAAGATCAGTGTTACAGGAATATAGCTGTCCTGTTTTGATCGGCCAAGTTAGGCAGCCCCACTGCTGAGAAGAGTGTGCTGTCACTTCCCGTTTCTGCTCCACTTTGACCCGTCCCTCCGAGCTGATTGGATGGGCTTTTGCCATTCCAAGGTGGTCTGTTGGAGAGAGAGGGTTATGGCCTTTTTATGGTTATTTACTTTACCAACATATGCTCTTACCCATGGAAAGGAGCACATTTTAAACACATGCAGTTTTACTGCTGGATATTTACAGAGGCAATTCAAGCAGGGAACAATAGGAGTGCCCCACCCACAATAGGAACCTGAAACCTTCAGGCTACATGCCTTTTTCCCTATCCTATCCATCACGCACAGCCTATATTTTACATATTATCCATCAGCATGGCTTGAGATGCACACTGAAGCAATTCAGGTTAATGATCTCTTCCAAGGGTGCGATGACATCGACTATATGATGACTTGAAGCTGCAGTCTTCTGCCTACATGACATTTCTTCATCTCCCCTCTCTGTTCACTACCACAAATCCACACGTCTTAATGTGCGGCATTGTAAGATTTCAAATTTCCTGTGGAGTAAAACCTCAGCATGTGCAAGAATATTTATGCGCTCTAATATTGCATTAAATATTCCATAGAAAGCCACACTGTAGATATTGAAATCATTGTATATATTTATTCAACTGTCGGGACCAGATCTGCTATGGCAATACACTAACGTGGTAAATACAGTAGATGGGACCTGCCTGGATGTTGCGACTGTGAAGCACAGCTTTCAGTTATAAATGACACCTGTTGCTCTGATGATACAACACTCTCCCTCATAAGGAAGCCCCTCTAGGATTTACAGGTTAAAATTATGACTCATATGAGGCAAGCCAGTTCAAGTCTACTCACTGCAACAACGCAGAGTGAACGTGAATTGCGTGTGTGCATGTGGTGTGTGTGTGTGTGTGTGTGTGTGTGTGTGTGTGTGTGTGTGTGCACGTGTACATGTAATTGTGGTTCCTCAGTGTTTTAAATGTTTAAATTGACAGACTCAATATGTTGAGTTGTACAATGAATTGCACAATGGAAATTGTCTGAGGGAAAGAGCAAATCTTTACTGTTTTGCCAGGGTGTGAACACATGTACACTCAGCAAGGCGAGACTGCAGTTCCGGATTCAGCGGGTGGGTTAGTCCTCCTGTTTGTGGATGGTGATGACACATGACATTGTGGGCATGATTCTGGCGGAAGAGGGCTCCTGTATGAGTCATGGCTCGGGTTTCTTTAAAGCCACCCTCCAAGCAAGGCCCAATGCAAGCCCTCTTCCAAAAAAGCTTATCAAAAATCAGTGTAGGCAGGAGGAGCTTCGCTTGATCAGCTGTCTAGGAAAGAGGCACATAAATCATTGTATTTTTTTCCCATATTGGTTAAAATGTTTTGTTGTCTAATCCACTCACTGAAAAAGTTCACTCCGAAGCAATGTGTGACAGTCTGAGTGTAATTGATCAATTGATTGTTTGCTTGCCTGATTGATTGAGTAATTGATTGATTGACAGATAGATTGATTAATGAGAGGCATGTCAGCCCTCTGAGAACTTGTTAGGCAACTCCACTTACTTCTTGGAGGCTGTGTCTCCCCCACTGCATGGATCCTGTTAGGCAATGTTATGCTTTCAACACTTTGAAGTGACTGGGAGACTGCAATGTCGCTAATGACTCTGTTTCGACTTTTTAAATACCAGGTAGTAGAGTTCTCATCCGCTGAATGATGCAGCTCAGCCCTGTCAGCGACAGGAATGATTCAGTGGTGGTTCAGTCAGCCATGTGTTATTTCCTGCGCTTATCTCACATCTCTGAAAGTCAGATTTCAAAATATAGCCAACCCCAATGAAAAAAACACATTTTAATACCATGCATGACGATGATTACCTAAAGGCAGTGACAACAGGAGTACCGATATCTTCCAACTTTCAACAGCAACATATACAAGGAAAATACATTCAATTAGCAAAAAATGCTAATGAGAAGTGTTATCAACTATAATTACATGGAGAAACACAGCAGACTGCCAGTGAAGTAATTGAAAAGATGCTCTGAGACGCTGAGGGTGTTCTCTTCAATGTCAGCTTTTTCATTATGTCATCAGTAGTGATAACACGATCAAAAAAACAGATAAAAGCCCTTCTGAGTCAACGGGACTGAAAGAACAGTATGTCCTGTATGTGATGGTAATCATTTCTAATTTTTCCCTGAAGAACTCTCTCCCAAACATCACTCTGAAGAGAAATCCACCATCTTCCCAGCATTCAGATCAATAATCAGTTGGCTTATCCGGCCATAACAGCCGCTAGCCCATTACTGTCAATGAGGTCACCCTAATTAAACCTCTGCAGCATGTTAATCTATTTGTTTAAATGACAGTAAATGACAAAGTATTACAGTAACAGAGTATTTCAGCACTGTGCTGTGTCTTACGTGTGAGACTAAGTTCAGAAAAGGCATGAAGCACTGTCTCAAATTAGTGTTTTCCGATTCTGATTTTTGTAAAGGCTGTCATATTGTGGGGGCAGGTCTGTGACAACTCTGTTAAAGTCAAGACTGCCATTTCCCTTTGTTAAATGACAACACATTGACGTTAAATGAGCACGTTTGTGTTTGCTTGGGGGCCTACAGTAAGCCTCCAAACTTTTGTCACTTTGGCCACTGTCTTTTTCCATTTCACTCAATGAAAAGGGGCATAGGCCAAGTCCAAATGTACTCATCCACGTCATACAGTGCAGTTTCCAAAGTGCTGCGGACAAAAGAAAAACATTCTCAGATGAGAGTTTGATTCAATAATGTAAAAATAAAGTCACACTGGTTCTGATCAAGTCTAGGTCATTTTAGACACATTTCTCAGTCTTTTTGTTACACCATAGTGAGTGGTCCTGAAAGACTGCCGTCAGATTGATGCAGCCCTTCTGGGGACAGCTTCCTCGTTCCATGTGCCCAAAACTTGGCACGTTTGCATGACAAATGAGCAAATCAGTACAACAAATCGGCAAAACGCAAGTGCATTTGCGTTTCATTATCATTTTTCCAGTGACTGCTGGACAAAGTGAAGTTTGTGTTATTTTTTTAAACCCACACAGATGGAAAACATTGATAACACATTGCACCAAGTGAAGACATTCCATTTCCCATCTGGACCCACACACAAACACACACACACACACACACACACACACACACACGTGTCCCAGAGGCAGAATGATCCCAGTGCAGGAGTTCTCTGAAAGGTCGAACTTTGCCTGCAGGTTCAGTGGATTCTGACTGCCTTGCCCACAGCCATGCACGCTAACACATGGCACTTGACTTCACTTTGAATCAAAACAAAATAACAGCGCTGTTGTTGTTGTTTCTTAAAGATGAGTCTATAATTAAGCCCCACAGATAGACAGAATATTTTTCTTCTTTCCTCACATTTTACAAACATCCAGCTGTTACTGTCTTGTCATGAGCCACAGTTGGAAAGAACTGGACAGTTGATTCTTCTTGTTAACCTCTCTCAATACGCACTGACTATCAGCTTTGGGTGACTATGGATGCTGCACCCCCTATGATGTTGAGCTCAAGTTCCGCTGTTAGGTTTGGATTCTGAGGTTTATACCCACTTGCCTTTCACCTGCTACTGCACATCATTCTTGTGTGGTGGAAAACAGAGCCACCACAAAAATAAAGCCACCACAAAGCAGTCTGCACCCAAAGCAAGAGCTGCGGTTCAAGGCGACACCAGATGTGCATGAGGAGGATCGCGGAAGTCAGGAGGGTTGAATTAGAAGGCTTTCGGCCACAGCTGTTTAGGATGAACTTTAAAGTACCTTCATACTCAAATGTGCCCCTCTCTCTGCTCAGCTTTAAAATTTAATTCTGTGGCCTACTCGTGGCCACTTGGCTCTCACTCACGAACACATTGCAGATCACGTGTACACTGGTTACCAAAGAGTGTCTTGTGCTGATTGGCTGCGAGCAAAACTGACTGAATTTTGAGTTAGCTGAAGCTGTCAGTACTGCACAGCTGAGAGATATCCAGTTTCCTGCTGCTTAAATGGGCTGATGTTCCTCACATTTCTAAAACTCTGGGCTCCGGCGGATGGGATGTTGGATTAGGGACTGAGCTGTCAAAACAAGATTGTGTGGAGGGAAAAATACTGAATTTCATTCACTGGAACTTTGGTAACAGTGATAATGAAGCCTAGATTACATTTAATGTATATACAATACAACTGAATAGAGAATATGGATATCGTCAATGTTTAATATAACTGTTTAATAGCTTTAAGAGTGCGCCTGTCTACATGAAAACTACAGGTTGAAAATGTCCAGGTGACCTGAGGTTATATATCTTGAGATACTGCAAACAAATGCAATAAAAGTATTCCAGGTCCATTCCAGAGCTGCTGCAAAATGCATTTTGCTTCCTGTAAGCCAATTCTGTTGCTGAAAATACATATTGATTATAGAGGAGCTTCGGAGATGGACAATAACAGGCTCAATAATGGTCTGTGGCAGGGGAATTGTGGTACACAATCATCATTTATGACAGGGTTAGGCTTGTTTTCTGCAGACAGGTCATGAACTCACACCAAAGACGTGATGCCTAGTGCGTTGGCCATTATGACCACCATGCACATACCAAACATTGCTGGTATACCTTAGCAAAGCCCCTTTTTTAATAATAAAAATTATTTTTAATCTTCTGTTTTGATTCTATTTCCTGCCTCAAAAGTAAATCGAAAAATATAGGCGTTCGAGAGTTAATTAACCACCCTCCCCAAAAAATAAAGCCTATGCATCTTGTGCGTATGATTCAGTGTATCTGTCTCGTCAACGGTGACATAAACAGATCACCAGCCAAAGTGTGTTATGAGGACACGCTGGATGGAATCGGCAGAGGCCATCAATCACAGCCGAGTGAGGAATGCGTGCTGTCCGGATGATGGAGTGGCTCGCTGTAATGGCACAGAGGGATGGATGGACAGTGCGCTTGTAATGGGCCTCTAACAGACTGCGCTCTGTGCGTGAAGCACCAGCCTGAGCTCAGATATAATAACCGACTGCAGTGTGATTTGCGCTTTCATGTCAACGTCAATATCTGAAGACGCTGTAATCTGGCTAGCTCACTTATTATTTTCCTAACGCCTTCACCTGCATTAATGGGTTTTTATTTAAATTTAAAAACAGAATAAAATCAATCTGGTTCCTCAAAGCAATGGCTGAAGTTTAGAACTGCCCAGATTAGAGTGAACCCATAGTGCCATAGATGAGATTCTCTTTCAGCCAAATGATGTACTGTCTACTGCCTAGCTTATTCTACTGTCTACAGTGTATCTTCTAAAGCTTTCACAAACACTTGTGACAAGAGGTTAGGGAATACACATAAAAAACCCAAGATTATTGTAGCTTCACGGTATGCCAGAAAGGACCATTAAGGGTATTACAAAAGCATATACTTCTTCTGCACTGAAGGGTTGTTGTGCTGCAGTCACAAGGACAGGTAGAACTGAAAATATGATGTGCTCTGACACTCTTTCTAGGCAGTGTGTCCTATGAAGGGATGTCTCCCACCTGCAGAGCGGTTTTGTCTGCTCCAGAAATGCTCACAGACAAGACAAAGAGCTCTGTACAGTGGAGAGAGCGGTCAGCAGGAAGCCTCTGGAGAGGGAGTGGCCACGGAGGTCGCCTCGGCCCCTGCCTGAGAGAGCCCTCTCTCACACAGCACAGGGTCGCCGCCGCACTCACCGCGTTTGTTTTCTGACCGTGGCCCCGCGGCCCGAGCTGCCAGGTGGCAGCGATTGTGCCGGGAGACAAAAATAGCCGAGCTCTGACAGGGCGCCAGGCCCTGAACACAGCTGTGGTCAAGAGAAAAACAAGACAGACCCAGACGGGCAGGGTTTGTCTGCTGTCGCCCTCCGCCCTCGTAACCTGACCGCAGTGTGTAACACACGCTGCTAAAGCGTTCACACTTCACAATGAAGTCAGTATGACGGGACCTAAAGCGCCTGAGCCCATCTGTTCTCATTTCTGGGCCTTTCTTTTTTCCGCTCCTTCGCAAAACATCTCCGTCCAATCAGGTGGCTGGTGGCAGCAGCGGGTCACGCAGGTGAGAGGAGGGGCGTTCTCACAAAAGCAGAGCTGCCCTGGTTACCGGGGCTTAATGACTGAAAAAAATCACAGAGAGCCCTGGACACGTGTAAAAACCCATGTGCTGTGTGTTGAAGGTGATGAAACCTGCTAATAACGCTCTTGCCTGAGGGAGCTCTGTAATTTTGTTGCACTTTGGCTGAACTTTAGTGATATATAACACTGATGTTGGGGGACCACTGTGCTATCGGATTGATTGCCTGTGAGGTTGATCAAAATCAATCATGCATTTCGTGCAGCGCTATTTTTGTATGTAAATTTAGGCAGCCAGCACTGGTTCTTGAGTTTTTGAATTGATGCACTGTGCAGTCATTCCTCCTCTGATTGCCTATCTGGAAACAGGGAAAGGAACGGTGTGAGGGGGTTTCCAAAGGGCTCAGCCAGCAAGACCCCCAATATGATCCCCCCAACATCACCATGATTTGGAGCCCACAGTGGCATAGCAAACTGGCTTTGTTCTGCTAAGGTAGCCAGCAATATTGGCAGGGTTTCCTCATCTCACTGCTCTTTGGCACCATATATGGATGATGTCAGGAGATTCGCCAATTATAATTGGTTCCCACTTCATTGTGGTGCACTGCAGGAGTGACAGGTGCAAAAAATAACTGCAGATGTTGTCACAGTATAACAAGCCCCATGTGAAGTATAAGGATGGAATGAATGGTAAAAGCATAAAAACAAATGATGTGATACATCCCTGATAACTTTGATTGAATTCTCTCTTTGGCTCTGTTGAGTTTGGACAATGACATGTTTGGACATGTTAGCATGTTTGTGTCCCCAAGCATGCCTATGTATGTGTATGTATGTGTGTTTGCTGGTGGGCAAGCTTGCGTGTACGTGCGTGTGTGAGTCTGTTTGGTGGAGGGCACATTAGCCACACTTTCCCACATTCCTTTTGGCAGCGGCCGTGACTAAGGTGTAAAAAGCCGTAAGTGTATCAAGGAGAATGAATCAAGCTGCAGTATGGGGGGGCAGTGAGTGGTGGCAGTGGGAATTGGCGATATTTGGGGGACTGCAGATCGAGTGGGTGTTGTTTGAGGTGGATATGCTAATAAATTGCTCTGTTATAGGAACAATGAAAGTGCATGGGGATGGGGTAGGGGGTTTGGGGGAGGTTGGTTGAAGTTGAGAGGATTAATACCTTTACTCATCAAAGCATTTGGCCTGATCTATGATGAGATTTTGGCAGGGTCCCAGCGGTTTCTCTGAGGTAAGCATGCGTACGCTTGTCTTTGGCAGGGATCTGGACATCCCAGCGTGGGCCCCCCTGCTCTACCAAATCCAGCTCCTGGATATCAGAGACAAGCAAGACCCCCTGGACCTCCCTATCCCCGACCGGATCAGGATCGGCAACCAGAAACGGGAGCGAGGAAACTTCTACTTCCAGAGGGAGGAGTTCACCTTGGCAGCTCGGTCCTACCGCATGGCACTGGACGTCCTGAACACACGCGTCAGAGGTAATTATCCCCCCGTTTGGCCCTGCAGATATCACCAGGCACACATCCAAGCAGATGCGTGCCTGGTGATATCGGACGCATCAGCAGTTTGTATATTTCTGTGTGTAGCGCATTCCATCATTTTATTCCATATGGGAATTGCATGCAATACCCTAATGTATTCCAAATGAACAAATGCACTGTTCATGGAAATGCAGAAAAATTTGTTTACACTGAGTTCTATTTCATTATTGTGTGTCACGGTTAGCCATTTACTTAGCTGACTTCCAATTTTCACATTCAACATATTGTCTGTTCCTACAGCCGTGTATTTACTGAAACAGTTCAGGCTGAGTACCCTGCGCAATGATGCAATAGTGGAGTCCAGCTGAGGAGTGAAACACACAACCTGCTATATAGGAGCGCAGTTCCTTCACCTATAAGGCCCTCTGCCTCATCACTCCTGACACAGAGTAAAGCGTGTAACTGCATGGAAGTGGAGGCACACCAACTGGGAGAGGGGAGGCTGTTGTTGAGAGGCACATCCCCGCTCCTTCAGCATAATACTCAGTCCATTACCCTCCACCCGTCCACCCCCCCCCTAATCATGTCATCAGAATGCAGGGCCACAGCGAAAAGGACCGGCCGGGACAGGATGCATAATTCAGTCACATATCTCACATCTCGCAAATCACGTCAAAATCATCAAACATAATAAATCAGCAAATTATTTCCCTTCCCCCGCCTCCCCCATACTTAATCTCCTTAATTACCGCAAAGGCAGAACCAGGCGGGTGAGAGATACTCAGCGGAAATGAGATGATGAAGTGGGAAGTGCAGGGTGACCTAGAGAGTCGCCCCACTCTCTCGGCGCTAATTAACTATCTCTGCCGCTGTATTGCCTGACCCAGGGGGTCACAACCCCTGGTTATGTCCTCACTGTGATTCTTCTTTTCAAATAAAGTGCAGAACATCCATTACTCATTCAATATAAACATGTTTTAAATATTTGTAATAGACTTTACAAGCCGTTGCCAGCATTGAACTTTCTGAAGCTTGTTCTACCCAGAGCTCCTCTAGCTTACAGTCAGTGGAAGTGAGACCATCTCAATAGCTGTAGGTATACTTTCACCTGTCACTAGAGCTGTGCTCTGGATCACAATACGTCATCTATCTGGTGTAATCCCAATTTCCTGGTCAATTCCCCAAACTGGCTCACCCTAATCCTAAATTACCACCCCCCACCCCCCCACACACACCTTTTACAGTTGATTAGCTACTCAATTGTTCGCATACTGTACCTGCCTTTTCCTCCAGTTTTTCAGTATAAAAGATTAAGGAGTTTTTAGTTGACATTCCTGTTTAAGTAACCAATATCCTGCCACATTCTGCTCACGCTGACACCCCCTCCCTGGCTTCCTGATCATATCAATTAATCGGCAGCATCTGGAGAGGATCCTTCTCAACTCATAGCTATGGACTCTTACAGACGGACTCAGGGCAGCCACAGGACCCCGCTGTAATCACATTATTGTGAATTTTTCTGTGGCTAAATACAAGCAGACGGTGGGAATTGCCTCTAATGCCAAGAGCTCCTCTTCCTGTTTCGCCAGCAGGCGTTACCTCCTTTATTGTGAATATGAAGCTGGCACCAGGAGGGACAGAGACGCAGGGAATACGCATCACAAAAGGACTGGGGGACACGTGGGTGGTCCCCCACCCCCTCTGTCTCTCCTGCAAACCCCCTCTGTCTCTCCTGCAAACCCCAGAGATACAGGAGCTTCCCAGCCCTGCTATCAGTGGGAAATCGTATGCAAAAAGGCTCCAAACACAAAATGCTAACCTCATCTTTAGTGCTGCTCAGGAGAGAGGAAAATAACTCAGTACCTTCTGCACTTGTTAAATTATGGTGGCACAGATGATATATTTTAACATAAGCAGATAATATAAGCAGAAAACTTAAATTGCCATAATCTAACTGCTAGAGAGCACAATTAAATAAAGTAGCTATTCAAAAACCATAATCCAACATAGGAAAGGAGTGTTTCCTTGACAAAATATAACCATTTTGAAGACTGGAATCGCAAAATTCTCAATATTAAGTTCTCTGCCTTCTACCCCAGCCTACAGACATGAGGATATTCAACTGCTGCCTGTGCAGATATGCAAATGTACAGATATTCAGTGTGTGGGTGTGCATGTGTGCAGTGTAACTGTGTGCAGTATGGGTGTGCAGGTGTGTGCAGTTGTGCAGTGTAGGTGTGAATGTATACAGATGTGCAGGTATGCAGGTATACAGGTGTGCAGTGTAGGTGTGAACGTATACAGGCGTGCTGTGTTGGTAAGCAGGTATACAGGTGGATGATGTGTGTGTGCAGGTATCCAGTTGTGCAGAGTGGGTGTGCAAGTATACAGGTGTGCAGTGTGGATATACAGGTACAGGCATGAGCAGCTCTGCCTTCTGTCGCTCATGCAGATGGTGAGAGTGCCGTGGTCGTGGAGGAAGAGGAGGAGGTGCAGGAGTACAGGGTCAAGTGTCTCAACAACCTGGCAGCCGCACAGATAAAGCTGGAGCAGGTAGAAGATGCACTGCAAACCAGCCAGGATGTGCTGCTCCTGGACCCCCAGAATGTCAAAGCCCTTTACAGGAAGGGAAAGGTATCATCACGTGACTGCATCACCACACCCCATTTCAGAGGACAATAATCTTTCATCGACATAGATATGTAAAGTGCACATGACATTTTTAAAGACTACACCACTGACGCCTCTAAACTGTCTGTGTGTCATTGTTTCTGAGTGTCAAATGTAATATAGAGCAGATTTAGATGAGCATGTATTTGATTGTATCTAAGCTAAATATCACTTTTATGCCACATTTAACAAAAATGCTATCTTTTTATGAAACATAATTATTTACAACTTTAGAATTATCCATAAACATGATGAAAAATGTAACTTTATAAAATGTACACTATCGGTAATATATCAGAAATATTGTTGAAAAAAATCCATGTTAAAGAAGAGCATGTTGTGATGCTTTTGGTGGCCTGTGGCCGTGGGCCCGTTTGAGAGACCTCTTTGGTTGCAGCTGCTGTCCGACAAGGGGGAGTACCAGGAGGCCATGGATACCCTGAAAAAGGCCCTGAAGCTGGAGCCCTCGACCAAGGTGGGTGAGGCAGGCACAGCTGGAGATCCCTGGCTGCCAGTCGCTCAAGCTTGGTCAGTCAGAACTCTCTCCCATTCCCAGTGTCCCCAGTCTGGCCAGTCCCCCCCGTTTCCTTACCCAGGTCTATCCTTCCCAGTCAGCCAGCCCCCTGCTCCCCTCTGCCAGAATCTGTCCTCTGTGCGATTCCTCACAGCTCCGTCTGTTCCTACCTCAGTCGTAGGTGGCTGGCTGCAGATGCTGCACATGCAACACGTGGAATGTTGTTGAATGTGCTGCCTTCACCGCGCTCCTGTCCCACCAGCCTCTAATTAATATGCGGTGAGAGATGGGTCTGTTTTGATTAAGCTGGTTATAAATGCAAACAACGCCCAACGTGTTTGAGTAACCCAGATGAAGTGAGGACGGTGACGCTATTTTTAAACAGGGTGTGACACCACCGCTCCAGATTTACTGTGCCATTTAGTCTTGTTTTGTTTTCCTCAAAATTCTGATTATTGCCAGAAATATAATTGACTTTTGAAATGAAGTGTGTTATATGTCATATCTGGCCACAGTGCAAGGTTTCCACTATAGAACATGTCCTTGTCTTAACAATATTCTCTCTGCGCTTTCTCACGTGACTTGTTTACAGGAAGAGGTTTTAAAAAAAGAAACTAGTTGAAACTGTACAAACACAGAAATGGAAAAATCTTGAACCAATAACGGTAGTGTTTCAAAAACAATTCCAGTTGCTTTTGCTCCTTCAGTGCACGCTTTGGTGAACTCAATGGAGCAAAATCTGTTTTTCCAACGACCAGAGGAAGCCTCATAGCTCATAACAGATTGTGTTGATGGGTTGAACAAAGGGGGGAAAAAAAAGAAAAGCCGAGCCAAACATAACATTTCACACCACAGAGGCATAAAGTCCCTGCAGTGGGGCATAGCAACGTCCCCTCCAGCCACCGATCGCAGGTTACCTGCTCAGTTCCCTTCGACGCTGATAGTATCAGCGCCTGTCTGGTCTTGCTCCTGTGGCTGTAGCTCTGCCAGGTAAACCCTCCACCCTGACCCACAGATATCACAGCTCTCCAGAGTCTCACTGCAGCCGGAGGCAGCACAGATGCTTTAGGGAAACCCCTTCGGGCATAAGGCCTTTGTTTGTTCTCCGCCACATCTGAGGAACATTAATGCACGTGCAGATACAGCTGCAACAATCGTGACTCTGTCCCCAGGGTGATTGTGGGAAGTCGCCAGAGGAATGCGCTTGAATCTTGAGGTGCCGTTACATAATTGGCACCCCCTACATTTAAAAAAAAAATTGAGTTCTCTCTGTTTATCACTCTCATGCGTAGACGTCACTTCATGTTTTTGTCTTGGTAAAGGATGAAACTGTCATATGAAAGTTACCAATACTGTAGGCTAGCCCCCGATCCCATGACATGTAAGCAAACAAATAAACAAGCACATCTGTAAGAAACAACAATGCGGTTTAAGATTGTTTTACAGGGATTCAGACATCGGGCAGTCTATCCATCCTATGACTGGCCTTCTATGAACCCAGCATGAGTAACCTAAAAAGCCCCCCTGGCACAACCCAACAGCTACCATCATGCCAGGGGTTATCAACAGACAGTGAATGCCATCCTAACACAGTGGAAAAGTTGCAGACTTAATGAAATGCTGTTTTAGCATCAGCTGAGTTTCTCTACAATGCTGTAGGCATATTCATATTCATACCAACAATAATGATACTGTCTATTAGATCTGGGAGAGAACTGCACAATATTGTGAGGACCTGGAGGGTGGTAAGTCATGTATATAGTCATATAGCTAAAAAGTTAAAGAACCAGTTTTGAACATGTCCATGTGCTGATTTGAATATTTTCTCTTTGGCTGCAGTTCAAGTATAGGGGAGTCAAACTAGCAAAAAAAGTATTTTAAATATCTGTTAGACCAGTTATTCAGCCATATGTTAAAAAAGGAGGTATGTGTATACTTGCACTAAAAATACAGTCACGGAGTGTACTAAGAGCTGAAGTTAAAATAAAAAACAATCCACACATGCAAAAAATCGTGTCCTTTCAACCACTCAAATCTCTGACTCCATGCCATGTCATCTGCATTGGAGGAAATCACGCACATCTACCAGTAATTACCTACCTACCTTATCAAATTACAGAGCTCAATCTAAGCTCTGCCATTGCGCAATAAAACAAACCATAATAATTATAACTATTTAAGGTCACGCTTTTCCCCAGCTGGAGACACAGTACTTTGTGAAAGTAAGACTTTTGTCACTAAATGCAGACCTGTACTTCAGATTGCTCATGTGAAACAGAGATTTTGCAGGGGAGGCCTATTGCCGGAGGCTGACATTTGTATCAAGTGAGGAAATAAGCAGGAGTCTTCGAAAGAGTGTGGGTCAGCCCGACATGTCTCTTTTCATTATTACCCTGCTGCTACACTTAAACGCTTCCCTCGGCGAGCTGGGCCGGAGGGATTCGCACAGATAAGCAGTCAAACTTAAATTCGAGTGAAATCTTCTTCCTCTAGGATTATGAATGCTAGGTCTGTATGTGAACCTAGTCTTGTTTGTACTTGATCATGTTTGTAAGTGATCATGATAACGAATGTCATGTTAATGCAGATGTGTTTTATTTTTGAATCTCAAAGACGCCATCTCCCCCCAACTGTGCTTTATTTCTCCTGGGGGTAGATTGTTTTCTTCAGCACTGAGCCAGGGGTGTTATTACAGAGGGAGCATATGCTTAAAGTTAAGATGTCTTAAGTTGCGTCTTAAGTTATGATACTTGTCTAGACGTGGCTTGCTCTTTGCTGAGTCTGTGTGTGTGCGTGAGTGTATGTGTGTGTGTGTGTGTGTGTGTGTGTGTGTGTGTGTGTGTGTGTGTGTGTGTGGGTGTGTTGGTGAAGCCAGAGTGAGAGTGGAGCTGAGAGCATGGAGCATCCACTTCAGATCAATGAGCCAGAAAGCAGGCAGAATCGTGGCAGAGCTGGTCATATGGGTAGGAGCTGTAATGGTTTTTAAAGGCTTAAGATATGCTTTCCTCCACAGGCGTGAGTGTGAAAGATGTTCTTGTATTATAACCACATTAAATTAAATGTGTAAATACACATACACACATATATACATACACACATACATACATACATACATACACACATACATATGCATAAGGAATGTTGAGGTTTATATTTAATCAAATTTCTGTCAGATTCCCAGAACCAAACCCAATGTTACTCTCGGTACTTTCTGACCTTTTCACTAGGAAGCACCTGCATGCTCAAAGATGTGGTAAACAACTAGTTCTGAATCCCCAACACACCCCCTGACTCGCCAAACTCCAACACAGAGCTGAACATTATTTTTACTAAGTGATCAAACAATTTCACTGTAGAGGCACCTGAAGACAGCAAACAAGCTGAATGTTAAAAACCTGTTGTTATCTGAACATCATCTTGCTAATCTAAGAAAAAGAGGATAATGTTAGATGTTTCTCTTACCTATATCTTAATGTTTTAGCTGAATCTAAAAATGTGTAAATACAGTACATATATGCATGAATACTGTGTGAAGCTCAACTAGTGAAGCATGTTAGGCTAGCTGTCATTTTTGGTTTACATGAGCATTACAAGCGACCATTTAAAAAAAAGTCAAGTTTGTTTTTGTTTGTTTTTTTAAGAACTATGTCTGTTCCAACCTCTGCTGATCTTTCTGAATGTTTTGCTCTTGCATTGTTGATTGATCAAACTCTGACCCATAAATAAACTTGCTTAATAGGATTGTCATGTGTTACACAATCAATTTGGCACACCTGCCAAAGCCTTACCCTGAAAATGACCTTCAAAAACACTACCAGACGTTGTGTAAGATATAGTGTGGGGGTGTTTCACATTATGGATTCATTCCAAACTGCAGCTTCTGCATTTACCTTTGTCTATACTGCCACCTGCTGGTATGCAGGGAGACATTACAACTATGACACTTCAACGATGACTGCATTAGATTAGAAACAAAGGGTAATGTTGTAGGTAATGCATTGTAGCTAATTTTTTTTTTTACTTTTTTTCAAGAATATTACACATAACTGAACATTAACACAACACACTAATGTAACACAATATAGGCATTTATGACTTCAGTGGTTTAACTGTCATACCCCTCTGTTCTGTGTTGTCAGGCTATCCATGTTGAACTGTCAAAGCTGGTGAAGAGGCAAGCTGGGGACAGTGAGACTCAGAAATGGAAACCCAAACCTGCTGAGGTGCTTGGGGAAAATATTGCCCCCTTTCTCACCCCTTCCAAAAAGAAGCCTCCCTCAGTAAGCCACTGAGTCGTGCCTATTGAAAACGAACTCTCAAGATTTTTTTCTACCTCAGCTAAGCAGAACATCCTTTTTATCTTTTTCATTTTGTGTCTCTTGGTGTTTCAGGGAATGTCTTGGAAACTCCTGCTTGGCGCTCTGGTGGTGGCCATGGGCAGTTTAGTGGCGTCACTGGTTCTGACCGCCCGAAACTAACTACCTCCCGTACAAGACCAGAAAAAGGACAAGGGTATATATATATATATAGGGAAACTGACCAAAAAGAAGAAACAAGGGTCACTTTTTGTGGACTTTAAACCTGTACTGTGGAGAAGCAGCACCACCATTCACATTACATAATAACAACAGTGTTGTGAATTCTGTAAAAGGCAATGCACAAGGCTTGTCTGAGGGTGCTGCTGCAGGGTCATCCATATGGTCACTCAAGGTTATTGACCTGAAGATGATCGGTGTTGGCTGTTGCAGGTTAATGACCCAAAGACGGAAGAACAGGCATAATTACACAGGAAGAAACACTACAAGCAGCTGTCAAGGTCTTACACTGACCTGCAACCATAGTCTGAGAAAGTTTTTTTTATAAAATATAAGCTTCATGTTATATCTTAGTTTTGGGATAATCAGTAGCTACACAAAATGTATTTATCACACTTTCTTTTTGTTACACTTTGGCACAATAAATACATGTGTGTTTTTTTAGGACTGAAAACGCCAGGTCCCGCTTTTACCTGTCTGATAAAAAAATACTTCTTGACCAAAGCTAAAAGTAATAAATCAATGAAAATGCAAATGTGTCTGAAGAGATGTCTGCTTATTTTATTTTATTTATGTATTCAATGGTAGGTTTCACTTTTATTTGCTGGTTTGAATGTGTTGTTGAAAGCCAAACAAGATATCTGCCATCAAAGGTGATATTAGGGATTCTGCTATTCTGCTACATATAGCAAATCAAATGTAGTAGTCTTCCAGTTTAAAGGCTATAATTTAATCAAATATTTATGTGAATGAATGGGAGAGTGCAGGCCAGCCTGATCCAGAGAAGGAGCTGGAACTTACCAGTGCTATTGTGAAAGAGCCACATTAAATATCTTGTCAAAATGTAATACTCATTTATTATCCCAAGAACTGTGGAGCCATACATTTTTTTCAGCCATCCATGTTTATGACATTACATGTACATTTACATTACATGCATTTAGTTGACGCTCTTATCCAGAGCTACTTCCATCACAATGGAACGTAAATGATTGTGATTGTTTGTGAAATCAGCTTTAATGTACACTTACATGAGGGAGATGTGATGGAATAGTTATTTTGCCATACAGTTCAGGTCTGCTTATTATATGCATCACAAGAGATGACAGGGAAAACCTCCCTGTATGTGCAATCAAACCTCTGCAGCTTGTTCAGAATGCTGCTGCTCCGTTGCTCCACAATGTCCCCAAATTCACAAATGTCTCACCGTTCCCGATTTCTCTTCACTGGCTACTGGTGACAGCTTGCATCCACTTCAAAGTGCTGGTGTTAGCCAGCTCTTCAATATCAATCTTCAATCAATTGTCCAGCGCCACACATGGCCAGACTACTGCGCTGAGCTTCAGGACTGAGCTTAACTGTCCCCCTCTCTCGTCCCCTTACATCCTGGTTGTGTTCACTATGCGTCTTGGCTTATATGTGGTCAAACGAGCTTCTTATTAGTCAGGACAGCCGACATACTGGCCATCTTTCCTCGCAGACTGAAGACCCAGCTCTTCAGACCCCCCAACCCAAGTGTGACTTTTCCCTCTCCCTATATTTAATTATATATGTGGATGTTTACTATAGAATTTTACATAATTAGATATGTGGAGGGTTACTTTAGGGTATGTGTTAACATTATATTTGGAACGGTATCATCCCTACACTACATTTCACTTGCCAATCTAGGCACCCACTTGGGATTGCACACTAACGCTTGTTCCTATGTGATTAGTGGTGTGCTGTTGGTGCAACTTCTCATGCCACTTTATTAGATGCACTGTGTAAACCACATTGGATAAGAGCCTCTGTTAAATGCTAATGATGTAATGAAGTGTCATTATTACACAGGAATTGTGAGCCTAATCATATTCCCTTGCTAACGTGCTGCATAAAATGCAATTAATGAATAGTCAATTTTCTCATTATAAACATTGGTAGAACCAATGAGATCATGCAGTCAATGAAAATGTACTTGTTACAGTACATTTCCCCCCATTTTTACGGTACGAACTCTTTATCAATGCTGCACAGATGCACCGGCTTTTAAGCTGACAGTTCACCTTTTCCGCTGAGCCAATCCACATTACACACAGATTCGTGAATCTGCGCTGCAGTGAATAAAAAATTGCATTCGGGGTGAAAGTTTAAAACCGGCGCTGGACAGAGCTACTTAAATTTATCTCAAACAGATAAGTTCATCAGTGTCTTCTGCCCGCATGTCAAGAACACATACAACAGTGGTCGATCTGAGTAACACCTGTACTGAACTGATGGCCGTTCAGCGAGAGAACAAGGAAGTCTCGCGATACCATCACCTCGACTACAAGTGACGGTATCGCGAGACTTCCTTTCTGTACAAGAAAGGAATTCGTACCATCGGAGACGTAGCAAGCAGCTGGTGAGCTAACCCGCAGTTCGGAGAGCATCAAATATAAAAATGACTAGTGGGTATCAGTATTTAAATGCGTAATACAATCATTTGAAATGCTGATAGCTAACGTTAGATGTGACTATTTGCTTCTTTGATGGAACGCATTGACAGGCATTTCTGCACAATGCAGTAAAGCTTTACCAATCAGTTAGCTAGCTAGGTAGGCCAGACATGATCGCCATGTTTTTCACGGTTTGGAAGCTAACCTGGAAAATAAGTCGTAATATGTTGGTAGCTAGTTTTGTTTTGGTGACAGCTATTAAACTGGAAGACTTTGAGCTACTATCAGTTGGTAAATTAGCTAGTTAACCAGCTAACTAAATGATAGCTAAAGGCAACGTTAGCAGATCTGCGTTATTTTTAGCCGTGCTATGTCCTATTTCTAGCTATACGATGCCCTTTGTTCTTATGTTTTGTGGTGGTCTAGAACAAAAATTCTGGTGAAACTAGCCAACTATCTGACTATAACTAACATAGCATGCCAACTATTGTAGGAATGTAGTTAAATAGATAGTTAGCAGTATCATCTTGTCTAACTGAGCCTGATACGTGCATGCGCATGAGCTGGCAAATATATAATGTAGGAAGCTGGCAGCTACATGCCAATACACGCCCAGCTGTTACTGCTACAGTTCGTCGCTTATTGTTGTGTTGTCGGTGAAAATAAGAATTGCGCAGACAGTTTGTTTTATATGTCGGTATACTTGGCTGCCCCCCCTCCTCTTGCTGTGCCGCTACCTTTGTTGTAGTTAGCTAGCTACCTTGATAGCTGGGACGCGAGCAATCGCATAGCTGTGTAAACGACACAAAACTGGCGCCTGAGTGTCTTCAAAAGATTTTAGGTCACTACACGTGATTAAAGAATACCTGTACTATCTAACATTACACTGTACTAGATAGTCTAATGTTTTTTTTCTACGTGATGTCTGTTTTGTAGGGGGAAACCAGCGTGAGCTCGCCCGTCAGAAAAATGCCAAAAAGCAGACTGACATGAACAAGGGGAAGAGGAACGATGACGGCCTGTCAGCTGCTGCCAGGAAGCAGAGGTACTCTCATTCCACTGATGTCATCTGCTGAAAACAAAAAGCTTCACTGAAATTACCGCAGTCTTTAATTTACGCATGGAAGTGCATTACGCTAATAATCATCACTGAGTAAAATTTCCAGGTCATTTATGCTGATTGACTACATTTTTAAGGCACACCAATGCAATACGACATGTTTATAACAACTAATATATACCTACTTTACATTCTTTACTCAAGAAAGCGTTTTTTTCAGGGATGCAGAGATAATGCAACAGAAACAGAAGAAGGCTAACGAGAAAGGGGATTCTAAACCCAAATAATCACAGGAAGACAAAGTGACCAATCAGCTGTTATATGAAACTTTGCAGCCAATGACTTTGTTCCTGGTGTAATATGAGAGGATCCGTCTTTTTGTCTAGATTCCAGAACATAGATGACTTTTGTTCTTGTAAATTTTGCCTTTGATGGATTGTATGGTTTTGTAGCTTTTTGAGGTGGTCTTTTTTTCTTGGCAGGACAAAGAATGACGTTAGCTTAATTCTGACATTGCACAAGTCTCACTTTTCCGAACAGTATTTACAATGTAAAGAGTAAGATTGAGGAAGGTTTGCTGGCTTGGATCCACTCAACAACTCTGTATTTTTGTATCAAAGTGTGCCCCAAAAATAGTGTAATAAAATGTAGATTTTTAGTTCATTGTTGTGTATGTTGTGTTTCTTCTAAGTAGAGTCATTTCAACACAACTCTGTAATAATTGGAATGAGGCTTCATGAACCCCTTAATGGGCAGAGCTACCATGTGTTGGAAGTAAGATTCATCAACCATGACACTTTCCCAAATGTCTAACTCTCACACACACTCATAGCACTAAAGTGGCAATTGTGTTCAAATATCTGCAGTGAACTAGTGAGTGTACACCGCAGTGTATCACTGTGACCAAATACTACTTGAACATTAAACAGAAATTCAGAAATACTTGGTTTTGTTACATATTATCCAAAGAAAAAGAAGTCCATATAAGGATTGTTAGGAGACAGTTTTGTGGAATGGCATGGTGGAACAAGCTCCCCGGACAGCTCCATCACCCCATTCCTTCAGACGGGGTCTGAAGACGCATCTCTTCAGACTCTACCTGGACTGACCCATCACACAATCGCTGCCCCCCCCCCCCCCCCATCAATGCTGTTGTAATTGCTGTGTGCTTTTTGTATTGTTCTCTGGTCACTGCCTTTACGCTGACACTCATTGCGCTGTTTGAAGTTGTTGAAGTTGCTGTTTGAAGGTGTATCTTATTACTTGCCCTAAACACTGTAGTTGTACAAATCAGATACTGAGTACTGTGTCCTCAAACAGACCTTGCTCTCAGCTGAGAACTACTACATTGTGGAACTGTACACATCCTGTCCCCGTACTGTCGCTATACCTACTGTATGCACTTTTGTACATCGCTTTGGATAAAAGTGTCTGCTAAATAAATAAATGTAAATGTGTTTGATCCGGAGACAGCGATGTGTATTGGAATACAAACACTGGAGACAAGTGATGTGTATTCGAATACAAAGCGATGCTGCTACATCCGACCGGAGCCAAAAGGCATCAATTCACAATTACTGCTACTTCCAGTCCGGGGAACGTGGGGGTTTTTTATGACCATATATGGACTTCCCTTCCAGGGGGTTTCCTGGCCATCACATGTAAATGTACCTCCTGAAAACTGTATAAATGTGAACCGTACATTGTACCTGACGAACTTCTGCTACATGCTGATGTTCCCACGGCCAGCTGTGCAAATAAACCTTCCTGACTTTGCTACGAACATTGGATCTGCTTCTTTATCGGAACAAAACATGTTTTGGTATTTGGGACATTTACTAACATGGTAAATAATGCCTATAAGGGTTGTATTAAGAGTTCACGACAATGTTTAAAAACACTTGTGAAATTTTTATTCAAGATTGATAAAAATCCTTGTACAGTAATACAAGTTATTCTAGTATGAGGCTTTCCATTATAACATGAACATTAAAAACTCAACATCTGTACAAAAACATAAAAATGAACAAACGCTTTAAATAAACACTTAAGTCCTCTGGAACAGCGAAACAGATTTAGAATATTTCAGTGTGTTCCATTCAGGATTGTGTACTGCATGCATAACCAAGGCTTTCTTAAAAAGAGGCCAAGAAATTCAACACTTGCCCTGGTGGGGAAATTTTTTAAAACAAGTTTATGAGTGCCAGGCAGTGTGAAGGACATCTATGACCTAGGATGAACTGTTGTGCAAGGACGTCATTGATCCTCGCAAGCTGAAACTTTGGATGAACTCTGTGCCAGCTTTGGCCCAAAATCTGCAGTGGCATTGATGCTTTGTGTGGGGGGGGCTGGGTGGCTATATGCCACAGCAGCTGAGAAGCTTCCTGTCTTCTTCCAGATTCAGGCCCAGCTGTGGTTCTGGCTTCGGTTTCATACAGGTATTCTTCTTCACCTCTCTGTGGAGAGAAAATAACTACTAAAAAACATGCAGAAATTAACACGCATACTGAAAGACCATGTCGCCCACTGACGGTTCGTTCAAAAGATTCTGTACATAATATTGTTACCTTGCCACGTCGGCCTTGTAAATCATTCTAGGCAACAGCATCAGAAATAACAAATAAAACCTAAATACACAATCTAGTAATCTGATTTGGCACAGCTCGTGAGAGGTTTACCTGGCAAGATGGAGGACTGCCTCAACGATATTGGTTCCCTCTTTAGCGCTGGTCTCGCAGAAAAGGGCATTGTACATCTGCAATTGACATAGCCATTTTAAGGCCTAATTATTTTTGAGAACTAGACCCATCTTTAAAAAAAAAAAAAAAAAAAAAAAAGTCTCACCCTGGCCAGCCTCTCCCCATGTGCAGTGCTCACACAGCTGTCCTCGGGCTGCTCAGTTCGCAAGTCTGCCTTGTTTCCGATAAGACACATGGGAATATGCTCCTCTGCAGACTCCTGTTAACAGTAAGGGGAACATGGTCATCATCACTGCAGTGGTCTTATTCTCAGCTATAGGCTTCACGAAGCCCATAATGGGTGGAGCTATAATGTGACTCAGTGATTTGTTTTTCCTATAAGAAAGCAAAAGTTACGATTGGTTCTTATGGGTCATAGCTCCTCCAACCATTATAGAGTTTAATGAAGCCTGACTCTCCCAAACTTTTCAGATTCCTGATGGCCAAAATGAAATGTCATCTGTACAGACAAATCAGACCCCAAACCAACCTAGTCTGTTAGGGGTCAGACCACACTTTGCCTAGAACTTGTAAAATACACACCTTTTCACATTCTAGTTATGGTACCAATACCCCCTTAGGTCACATGTTTCAGGCCTGAATCTCACCAGCATGGTCAGCTTGACATCCGATCACAGTCTGACCACGGAAACACGACCCAAATTGGTACCTGTATCTGGGCCATCCAGTTTCGGATGTTGAGGAAGCTCGTCTCGGAGGTGACATCATATAGCAGCAGCACGCCCTGCGCTTTGCGGAAGTAGGACCTTGAGATGCTCCGGTACCTGCGGAGGAGGAACGTGAAAATGAGGGAGAAGTGTTTTCACAAGGAAACATCGTTGGTGCCACAAATGGTAGGCCAGACTGAGCTTCTCAGATGATAACTTCACAACATCCTAGTTTTTCCCTGTGTAGAGAGCCACTGACTCAGTAGCAGCAACAGAGCAAAAACTAATGAAAAGCAGAGATCCACTGACTGGCAGGGGCAGATCATATTTGGTGACTAACTGGGCCAAAATGACAAGGTCAGTACCTCTCTTGTCCTGCAGTGTCCCAGATTTGCAAGTTAGTCTTCTCTCCATCTACTAGCATCTTCATTTCTTGAAAATCTACTCCTAAAATCACAGGTAAAAAATAATAAATAACAGAGTAAAAACAAATCCTCAATACAGGAAGTGTACAGAAATAACAGACCCTTCATTACTTTAATGGTTTAGAATATGGGAAAAACCATGGCAAAATGTACATCTGGAACTGTGCATTTTCTCCACATGCCCCCCTTACCCAGTGTCGTCTGCATATCCTTTCTAAACTCGTTCACACTCAGTCGCAGTAGGAAGCTGGACTTCCCCGAGCCCGCGTCTCCCGCCAGAACCAGCCTGTACACGGGGATGTCTTCCTCCTGTGGATCTTCAGCAACCCCCTCCTGTAACAGCAGCCATATCAGAGAGATTAACTACCACATAATCAATTTCAATTCAATTAAAATAAGTATAATGTTGAATTATTCATTTTACTTCCCCAAGTGTACAGTGTTTACTGTAACCTTATATTTATGAATATCCATTTGCTTGCATTTTTCACTTTTACTTAGTGTGTAATGGATTTTGACATGAGCATCAAGAGCCAACATATTTATGTCTTTGAAACATCTCATTCTGATTCACCATTTTTAAGCCAGAGATGATGGCTGCTGTAGGGCAAACTCGCTGTTCCTTCTGTATTCACTTTGTACATTTGCTTAGCAGATGTTCTCACCGTGGGCGATGTAGATGGATCCATCAACACACTTGGATATTTGCTTAAGCCAATCAGGATTAACATCTTACTAAAGGCTACAACAGCTACCTCGCTGGGATTCAGCCCTGCCAGCGGTGATGGGAAAGTGAGAGCTCATTAACCTCCAGTGTATGGAAGCCATCATGTGCTGTCAATCACTAACCTGTATAAACCAATCATATCCACAGCAGAGTCCATGATTGGTTCAAATCAGTCAAATCATTGATAACACCACCCACTGTGGGTGCTCATGAAGCCTCACTCTCCTATCACTACCTGCCACCCTCCTAGACCACTACACACCTGGCTGTCTTACCTGTGGATAGAAAGCAGAGAGGCGTCGGCGAGTGAAGGACCTGGAGCTGCATATGCTGGGAGCTGCTGAGTCCAACCCCTGCAGAAGAGAAAAGCAAATTCTAAAATGTCTGATGTGAAAAAGTGATCGAAAAAGAGGAGGCCGGATCTGAACCACAGCTCTCACCTCCCCTGCACCTTAGGCTTTAAAGGGGCTTGCGCCAGCGTATTTGCAAAATCTGTTAATCTCCTACAACCCTTCTAGATTGCTTCATTCACAAGAGGCTGGCTTTCTGATGGTTCCAAAAATAGAAATCTAGTGGTAGAGCCGATAAGAAAGCAAATCTGATGGTAGAACTTTCTCACACAAGGCTCCTCTGTTATGCAATAGTCTAGCAATTTTTATTTCTACATTAAAAATCTTCACAATAGATTTCATAGTCAAACTGGGCGCTGAGGGAGGGTGACTTTTGTCTATGGTTAATTTCTAGTGCCAAGAACTGTTCATACAGTTTCCTCCCTGCCAGTGTGACCATACTTTGTTTTCAGCAGGTTACTGCTCCAAATGGGGCAGGACACTCTTAGATCATTTTCATGGCCTTAGTCCTGACCTTATGTTCACCTCCCTTGTATGCTACCATAGTCTTTGCTGAGGCTAAATACTGACAGCACCCTGTTACACAGTACCATCCTTTTCTAACCTCTACCCTCTCACCCTGTCCCTGTCCCAGCCACTGTTGAATGGAAGGACGATCTTATAGCCCGCCTGAGGCCCCTGTGCCATCCCTCAGCCACCAAACTGCCATTAGACGCAAAATGATGCAATGAACTGATGGATATATCAATATTTCATGTCATTCAGTTGTTGTCAAGGAGTCAACTGAGCAATCCTCCACGACTCTGGGAATACCTTGTAGATTTGTCGCCCAATTTGCCCTGGGCTTTCAATTCCCCTCTTGAAAACACACCCTGTTCAGCGCTTTATGAGATTTTCCATCATAAAAATGTGCCAACAAGATCTGATTGATCAACTGACTGACCTCGGCATTGGAGGAAGAGCAGGAGTCGCCGTGGTGCACTGTCTCCACGGAGTCCTGGCTGTCGTCGCTGTCATAGTCACTGCTCAAGCTGGCCTCCGTCTCCACATCATCCACATCCACATCCACATCCCTGTCAGTAAACAGCGAAAGGCCGCTGTCCGTGCACCTCTCCCTCCAGCTGGCTACACACGAGTGCTTCACTTCACACCAACCAACGGCCATGCTTTCATCCTCATTCTCAAAGCTTCCAAACAGATACATACCACTTGCAGTTAGTTAACTAAGACCAAACAATATGACAAATCAGAGAATTCATCTGGCTTTATCTTTTGCCAAAGGAGCTGTAAATTACTAGGATGCTCACCTGCTGTAGTTCAGTGTACTCTGTCGAACGGGCTTCAGGTCCCTACAGACATCCTCATGGTTGGAGGTGATCTATGGAAAGGAACAACACTTTCGTACATTTGTTACAGAAGTCCTTATCCATTACCACTCACAGAGCTAACATGTTATTTCTACCCATTTATTTATACAGCAAGATCTCTTCTGAAGCAATTCGGATTGAGTACCTTGCACAAAGGTGGGACAGCAACGCCCTGTCTGGAACATGGATCTGTAACGCTCTGTCAAAAAAAAGTCAAAAATCCCAAACCCATTACTTCACACATCTACCAGGGAGAAAGAAGTCTAAATCTCAGTTTTAAGAGGAAAGGAGAGGAGAGATATTCTCCTTCACGGAGAAGGTCTCGGAGATGTACCTTCCATTCGCCCGACCCCCCACTCCTGACCAAAGCGGAGCGCAATCCATCATTGCTGTCATGTCGCTTTTTGTTCATTTCCCTGAAAGGGAGAAGACAGGACAACCCTTAGAGGACAAACTCATTGGTCAGCAAGCTGCCTTAATACAGCAGGTCACCTTGACAGTGTCCTGTACACAATTTTTCTTGGGGAAAAAAGGGGAAAAACGGCAGATATGTACACATTAAACAATCATCTGAATTCATATTATTAGAGCTTTTTCAGGTCATTTTAATCATGGCTATATTACAAGTGCTGGGGTCATTGTTCCACGCCACGTAAACACATATTTAAAGTGTGACCCATATAGATCAAGGTTTGTACATCACCACTCTACATCAAACGCAAATGTTACCATCAACGACAACTGTTAGGCATTGCGGTTTTTATTATAGTTTTCAGCTCAGTGATCATTGACTGAAACTTCACTAAGCCGTTTTGTACCTATGGCATTTTTGGTCTTACTCCTGCGTTATGTTTTCGGTGCATCTTGCTGTACTAGTTTTTCTCTGGGGAAGTGTCTCTACCAAAATTATACTTAATAATAAGAGCGATAACATCAACCTCTGAAAGAACCTTCAGTTAGTTTACTTACTGGAGGACTTTAATATGACTGGGATAGGATGAGCATTCGTCCAACATCTTTTCCAGGTCCTGGTTCTCCCTGCACAGCGGACGAACAGCAGACAGCTATTAACAATCACATGAGATCTTCCATGCAACATGGACGGGACAACTCAGGCACTCATGTCTCACCTCATGCACTCTGGACTCTGATCAGACACACACTGTTTGTCCAGCTCCGTCTGCATGACAGAGATGTTCCCCTGAGCTTTCAAGAGAGAACTCCGCAGCTGTTCGTTTTCCTGGGATCGGTCAAAGTAGAGAGGTGTCAGATGTGAAAGAGATATGGCGTTAGGAGCCATGCGCAAGTTTCTTGCAGATCATTAAAGTACCTGAGTCATCTCTCGAATCTGACTTTTCAGCTGGTAGACATCCACTCTAGAACTGCTGCGCCAGGATTCTTCTTGATTCTGAAAGAATTTTGTGCTCAGTGTTGCATTTTGGGAATTACTGTTTGCTAACCTTTTTGCACTAGTAGCCAGCTTCACAGTGAGTGCACGGAAAGCCCATATGAGTGTCCAGACATTGATTAGAGCAGATTTAAGATGTTATGCTATGTGCAGGAGACCAGACGTGGGTTAAACACACAGAACATTGCACAACATTTCACAAGGCTTTAGCTTATGGGAAAAGAATTCCAAAGCTAAAGCCAGAGCTATGTTTAAGCTCTGGGCTTCACATCCCATGAACACTTCACTATAATGCAAATCCCTACAACGTTTGTCTTCTAGACTCATCTCAGGCCTTTTGGCCCTGCAAATTTCCACCCCCTGCCTTAGCTGTTTGTGACCCAATGTGCCATTTGAACTGGCACTTTTAGCAACAGGTTCTGCTGACCCTCAAGCATCACCTTCTGCTGCCACCTACACCATCCTGTATTCAAATAGCTATCAATCTGCTCAACATATCATTCTAATATATTTCAGCAGCAGTCAATGAACAACAACGTGCTCTAGCAGTGCTGACCTCATCAGCTTATCCTCTGAGGTGAAAGGTCCCCAGAATTAATCCCAAAATGAACCAAACTCTAACAAACAATTAACTCATTACATAACACATCATGTGTATTTCGAGGCTTCAAAAATAAAGTTTGTGTAAGCCTGACAAGTAAGTAGGTACACACAGTGGTTTGCCCAGCCATGGCAACATCAGGTCTGTTCTAGCACTTCAGGGAAAAATAACTTTCTTCACAAATTTGCCTGGCAGAAATGATCACATTATTTTCCTGTGCATGACATTACAAAATACCACAGTATTCAGCCACAACAGTGGCAAAAAATGTCCCTGAAACTCCTACCTTTTTCAGTGTCTCAATAGTGGCCTGCAGGTCTGCCACCTTGCCCATGTGTCTCTGCTCCATGGCGGTGATGGTGGCCTGCGACCGCCGGCGCTCCTGCAAGGGAGACACCAGAGCAGTGGGCTTTGTGTGTGTACCTTTCATTGGGACGTTTTTGTGAAGACTAAGGCTGCTTGGCTAGTTCCTCCTTTTGCAAATACGGCTCTGCGCACCACAAGACTGCACCTTAAGTATCCAGCGTGACGCACGGGGTACCAAGGGGCGTTACTGAGATTTCTCCCTCCTTTTAATCGGCTTTAGAAGAAAAACCTAGAGATGAAAGGGACTGTGGTTTTCTGACTAGTTTCTGTGTGAGGCCACAAAGGGGACTGCTATGAACAAAGCATGCTTATGTTAGCACTTGGCTGTGACCAGAACTCTCCTGGCCAACATAGACTTCCCACCCCCACCCCATGTTTTTTAGATAGACGTAATAAGCCTCAGGATTAATTCTTTATTGTAACAGAGGAACAGGTTTTGGGAAATCGCTCACAAACACCCCCCCCCACCTGTGGAGTAAGGTCATGCAAGGGCACATAATGACTGGCCATTCATTCTTCACTTTTAGAGCATTACCCCATACCACCTCACCTCATCTTTCACCCTCTTCTCCACACAGGCAAGCTGCTGTTGCAGGTCTTCCTCCAGCTCAGTCAGCTGACGCGTGGTCACCTCCTCCAACCTGTTCCAATATACTGTCTTTCAGCTGCACCCATGACCATCAATGACCTAAGCCATGACAACCACACCCTGCAACATACCAGCCCTGTCCTGCCTATGCGATCAAATGAAGTGATAAGCAGCTAGCTACACCCATTTTGGAAATGGCTGTCCCGCCGAGTAGGGGCTGCACCAATCGGCTGGTTTTGAAGTTGTCTAAGGTTTGGCTGATATTGGACACAGATTACCTCCATGTAAAATAAAGGTAAGTGGATCTACACAAAGCCTGCTCTGAAATGATACCTTAAAACAAGCAGTTTGCAAGGGGCACATGAGAAACCACATTTTGCCTGGTAGGATGATGCAGATGCATTGTTAAGCTTTCTCTGGTGTTCTGTCTGTCTACCTTGAGCAGACTTACCATTTATTTTTATAATACCATTTTGTCCAGTCATGGCCAGGTAACTTATGTTTTTGGGCAGCCTCTGGGTGTCGCTATAGGGTTAACAAAGCAGGTAGGAGCTTCAGGTGCACAAGAGGGTCAGTGGAGAGAAACCGCTTTCAGAGACAATGTCCCTGTGCCATACAACGTCTATATACCGTATCCACCCGCCCACCTCAAGTATGCGCTCTCACCGTCTCAGGCTCGTCACTAGTCGTTGGTTCTCCAAATGCTGGTCCCTCATCTCGCTCTCCAGGGATTCGATCAGAGCCTCATACTGCTGCAGCAATGCTGCATCTGAGGCACAGTAAATCTGCTGATACAACGCAGCCAGGCGCTCTCGGGTACTGGGGAGGGAAGGGGGTTACCACGGTGATTTCCTGTACTCTGGAGAGCAGCTC
Organism: Megalops cyprinoides; assembly: GCF_013368585.1. NCBI lineage: Eukaryota > Metazoa > Chordata > Actinopteri > Elopiformes > Megalopidae > Megalops > Megalops cyprinoides. The sequence goes on along the minus strand of NC_050595.1, from coordinate 20,028,655 downwards.
CAAACATGTCCTAAGCGGTAGACCCTTTGTCAAGCAGGCTAACCTCATATCTTTAAAAAAAAAAAAAAAACACATTATAAATATTATGTAGATATCGGGACAAAAGGAGACAACTGGGAGAAGAAGGCACCCCTAAGAACCCCAACAGCACCATCCCTGCTGACAAGTACACATTAGTTTGTATACAGCAATGCCATCTTCATCCACAGAAAAACTAATGAAAAAGTAAAGCATCTTTGTTTTCTTGTATCAAGTCTTGTCAAGTGGACATTTGAATGGTGGCTAATAACACAAATATTACAATTCAAGATGCACTTTGGATGCAGCTCTTTCAAGAGTTTTGCAGTAAGATAATTAATTAAATGACCACATGCATGTTCATTTCTGACAGAAAACTGGCTCACTGGATTCCAAGATAAAAAAAAGTAGGTTAACACGAAAAGTGACACCTGCAGCGTTTTAGCAATACGTTACCTTCCCAAGAAAGGCATTTCGCCGTTCATTCGATCCAGGAATTCGTCCCAAGGGCTTCTCTGGCCCCGAACCTCTCCAAAAGAGGCCAAGTCCAGAGCCGCCGAGACCTCGTCAAATCGCGCCGAGAAGTCGCCGAAGTCTACATATCCATCTTCATCCTCATCAAACTTGTTAAATAATAGCCGCACCTCGGTGCTGGGGACATTGAGCTCTTGACAAACAACTATAAAATCTTCATATTCGATCCTACCCGTTTTATTCACGTCACACGCAGAGAACAACCTTTGAAGATCGCATCCGTCCATGTCTGCTGGTTTAGGACTCAAATGAATAAACATGTTGTGGGTGAAATTCCAAAATATTTATCACGAAAGGGTTAGGAAACGTGTGTAGAAAACCCCACAGTAACAAAAATGCAATAAATATATAATTAGTTCATTAATGTGTAAAGTGTATAACACGTGCTGCCTGCGATCACCGTGCGTATATAGCTGAGCTTCCTTTGTGATTTATGGATTTAATTCTTTGGCCAAACCGCGACAGTCCTTTTTTATGTGTAATAACAGGTCATTCCAATGGACGCTGCGTGAAAACAATAATCAAGACTGCAAAATGATCGAATCATAAAACAGAATCCTTGAACTGATAGTACTGCGTACTCACTTCAGCCTCAACAACAATTTCACTTCGTGACATAAACTCATCAGCCCTGCAACGCGTCGGCATTATATCCGGTAATCTGTGAAAGAGGCGTGTCCTCCAACCTAAATTTTCACGCGAAACGTCGGCGATATGGTGAACACTGAACGCCTTCATGCAAAGTAAGTTCATTTTAATCAAACCTGATTTTACTGTGTGTCTCTGCATTTTAGAGTGCTGTGGTTATGCCTGTGCTGTCAATATTTTAAAGGCAATGCTTGAAGTTCTTCCCGTCAAGCGGCCTGCATAATTAACCCTCTTAACCTCCTCCCACTAGTTAAGAAACTTTGGCCGTAGAATCCAGACATAATGGTGGGTCTCCCAAAATTTCGGTGATCTGTTGCTTCCACGAGCGTTCTCATGCTGTATCCAAACGGTGTAACGTTCTCATGCTGTATCCAAACGGCAGTGTGCCATTTAAGGGAATGCAGGGACATAAGAATGGCAGATGGAAGATCTTATACTTTAAATATGTTTAAGTTTACACCTTAAGACAACTGCACACCACCTGGTTGCAGTGTACTTTTAAACGGTTACTGGTTACCAATACATACAACAGCAACAGCTTGTTTCACAAATGTTTGGAGATACTTTTGCAGGATGAGCATAGGTTCAACAGAAACCAAGTAATTTGTGGAAGATGGTCTCATCCATTGTAATAATAAAGAAACTGTAGACAATAGCAGTAGTTTAACACAGGTACACATTTTAATCTCATCAGGGTGCGTGTGCATCATCAGCATGTCACTGGCAGATTTTTCCCTTTCATCCAAGGGGTGTTTGTAGTGTAGATACTTAAGAGTCCAAGGAAAACCAATACATTTTGCCAGATATTTGGAAATCAGGTTAAGTATTTCTTATGAGGCCAATTTGGTAAAGACAAGAATGGGAACAGTAATAATGGGCTCAATGAAGGAGTTTATAGAAAAACATTGAAAGACTGAAATACAACCACGCTGATTTTGACGTAATCACACTGATTATGACAAGAAATTAATTCCCCTTAAGAATTTCCATTTTTATCCACATATATTGAGGATTTGAAACAATTAAAACATTAAGGTGTACCTTGTTTACTGTTTTCTAATCAATTGTTATGAATTTTACCACATTGTACAGGAGCCCTCCATGCTGTTGTATTTTCTCACACATCGTGCAGCTTTCTTCCTGTCACCTTAAACCTAAGTATGAATGCGGATGGTCGCACCCCATCTGAAGTGGTAAGTCACCTCTCTCTTACAGTGGTGGAATTTGTTGAAGGTTTCGGGGTACGTCTTTTGTAACCAGACCTGAACCTGGTTGGTGTGGGTTTGAAGCCACCACATGTTCACGCGGATCATCTCCAGAGAGCGCTGGACGAAGGACATGTGTCCAAGGCTCCTTTGAGTTACAAAAAAGCCATACACCTGGGGAACACAGGCGGGACAAGGGCTCAGAAAAGAGTGCAAAGACAGTCTGTTCCATTTTAAGGGGTCTTTCCCTCAACAGTGATTAATAGCTTTCCTTGTTATTACTATTTAATCAGTGTACATTACCAATCAAAAGTTTTGGCACATCTGATTAAGATAATGGGAAATACGCTTCAAATATATTTTTATCAAAAGACATGCTTAAATGCTTGAAATTTGTTTCTTAGACAAATATAAATAGTGAAGTTGATGCCTATGTATGAATTTCTTTCCAAAAAATAAAATTTAAAAAATATTTTTAGCTACTAATTTAAAATACAACATTGTTTTGATTTGTTCAACACAATTTGGGCACTGCATAATTCCATTTGTGTTATTTCATAGTTTTGTGTCTTTACTATTATTCTAATATGTGGGAAATGGTAAAAATAAAGAAAAATAGAAGCCTTTTAAATACAGGTGTCCTGTGGTTTGGCAAAGTAGGTTTCAGCTTTTTCAAAGAGAAGATGAAAAGGTAGATAATTCATGGGTTATTGCTTGCATCTTATGTTTGCCACTGTGAATCATTCCATTACACTTACCTCATCATATTTCTTTTGTGAATTAAACTGGGATGTAACAGCGGTCACAATTCCAGACAGGTAAGATGATCCTAAGGAAAACCTAATGGCAAAAACAAAGGAAAGAGAGAGGGAGAGGGAAACTATTATGGTTCTGGTTATCATGATTACATTTATTGTTGTTATTATTTTATTATTGTTATTGATCTGAGACATTGATATCCAGGTTTACGTACCACAGCACCCTGTGAGAGCACTATCAGTTAATCAAATCACAGGTAAGTCTGTTTCTGAGTGATAATTTGCTTACCTCTCTCACTGACAATACAAACCATAATGTTTCTAATGGAAGACTAATAATCAAATCATCAGCCATTGAGGTCAAACAGAGGCTAAAAGGAGAATCCATGATGTTGGCTTAATCACTTAATCACTCCCATTGCCTACATTAAGAGCTGGAAGATTAATGAATGTCAAGGATTAGGTTCAGTCTGTAGGACATTGATTGAATCCCATTAAACCATTTTAGTTGGGCAGTGATTTGTCAGAACTCTTAAGAAGTGGAACTGATCACAATCAGCACTTCAACCTGTTTTTGACTAATGCTCACTAATGCTAAACAAGGAGGTTTACAAAAGGAGAGAATATAACATTACATATACATAACATTAACATATAACACTGCAATCTGTTGTGACCATTTTGTGTCTCCCGGTGTGAGATAGCCCTGTCTTTGATCGGTAGGTTGGTTTCAGTCTTTCCCACGAAAACTTCCACTGGCTCAATGTAGCTTCCATATACTATAACAAGTACCTTCTCTGATCCCCCAATACTTTCTCTGACCACATAACCCTCAGTCTCTGTCTTGGGCAGTTTGTTGGTGGTCCTGCCATATTTTTACTGTCCAGTCTTGCTGTGATGGGTATGAAAGCCTCCATGCTGTTAAAGCCCCAGCAAACACTTGTGTAGCGCTCCTTCAAGTGTGAAAACTCCACCCAGTCTCACCCTACCCAGTCCCACTGTCAGGGAGCAATTCACACATTGGTGAGCCACAATAAATCAAAGGGTGTAGGTTTCATGATCTCTCCATCTACAAATCCCCTTGTGCTTACTATTATTCATTTTTATTGTGATTTTAGATTTTTGTTTTCAAAACGTTCAGGCATGTGGTAATGTACATCCAGTTCAGTTAAAGACAGCTGTTATTTGTGTTTATACACAAATTCACCATACTTTGTCAGCAGCTCATCCCAGTGGCGCTGTAGAAAAGTCCACACCAGCTCGTTCCCCCTGGGGCGATGCACAAGCTGTGCCACAATGACATCGAGGTCCTGCGTCTTAATCTCACGATTCTGCAGCGCCGCACGCAGCAACCTACAAAACACACAGCGCACTCTGTGACCGTCCCTACAAACACACAAAACACTGTCTGACTATCGTCGGAAATGCACAGAGAAAACCCCCTCACCATGCTCTCTTGTTCTGACTGACGGTGTGACAGAGGGCCGCTAACATGGTCACCCTCTCCTTACTGGACACGCTCTCCTGGTACTTCTGCCAGAGGAAGCTCCATTCTGCGTGCCCCCCTCTCCGGATCCCCACCCGGAATATCAGTGCCTGCAGTGTCCTGGGCAGCCTGTGCCAAAACACCCACACTGTGCATCTCAGAGAGGTCACTGTTTTTTACCTAGATACTCACCGTAAATCAAGGAAAATAGATACAGCTAAGAATCTTAATAGGTGTAGTAATTCATATGTTCTGTGGTATTTTACTATACAGGTTGCTGTAATGAAATACGTGTGAACGCATGTATGTGTAAATGAGTACATGTACTACAGTGACTTGGTTAGTTTAAACCATTTGGCTGTTGATTATAGCCACAAGGTGGCAGTGTGGAATAAGTTTCCTCACTCACCAACGATTCTAATGCCACAAGGAACACCCTGTCCAAAGAAAACTGGAAATCCCTGGGTCAGTTGCTCTAACATCTTTGACATTAAATATATATCGAATTTATTCGACTTACACAACAAAAATCCAGAATACTTAAAAATTCTCAATTTTGACATGGCATTAGATGGTTGATTTTCATTTTAGTACTTATGATGATACCAGTGTTCTGCTATTGGTACTTCTGTCAAGTTTTTTATCCTCGGTTTTTTTGGATTAATGCAGAGCCACTAGCATGAGAAATTTCACTGAATGTGGTTGCATGATTATCAGCAGCTGCACCATCAGCGGGTGTTTGTTCCAGTTGTTATTCATTTCTTAATCGCCGCAATTATTGAATATCAGTTGCATATATTAAATACATTTGGTGAACATTATAGTATTTAAAGAACAGTGCAGCTTGACACAATCATACATGCAAGTGACACCACACATTTGTGGATATTACTCTCTGCCTTTGCAGCATAGGATCTTCCATTTCCCCGCAACCGTAGCCTGCGACCACACCCCCTAAGCCCCCGGAGAAAATGAGCAAATCTCACGGATGATTCCCATCCTTCGCCATCCAGAAGTGGAAGAGACGCAGTGCTTCCTGCACGGCGGGGAGATAGAACCCCTCCGTGGCCAAGCACAGCAGCTTCACCCTCCTGCTCTGATTGGATAGAGAGGATTCGTCCTCCCAGAGCTGAGCCTTAACCAGCTTTCCCAGCATGCTCCATGTGTGTTCCTGCAGACACATAACAGACACCCACACTTAATGCTACAGCTTGCCACCAGCGACAGTCACAGGTGATTGTGCAGATGCATCTTCCTGCACACCACTGACTCACTCATCCATATATTAACTGGATGCACTGATGGCAGGTGCATAGACAGAGATTAGCCCTGTCACTTAATATGATAATCAGAGAATCTGCACTGGTCTTGCACATAATCAGTCTTTGTGAACACCATTAATGTCTTCAGAACAGCAGGAACTTGAACAGGCTTTTTTTATACTACCTGTGACTACTGTGCTGGCCTCTTTGCCCTGTAGTGCCTCTAATGGCAAAATATTACTGTCACTTTTTGTCCTGTCACAAATAGAAGTCTGCATGTCATGGTTAGCTCACACTATAATTATTTACTGAAACAACCCTTGGATAGGATGTAACTGTCACATTACTATTCATACAGATGTCACAGTCTGCAGCCCCTGTTACATGATGTAGTGGAGGGACGTGTCTTTCACCTTGAGCAGACGGGCGATGCAGGGCTGTTTGGCGAAGGTGAATTTGACGATCATGTTGGTCATGTGAGTGAGGAAAACACTGATTGGCAGGAATTCCTCCTCCTCCCTCAAGAACAGGCTGAGGGTGAAGGCATCGCTGTACTGCACTGACCCCTGGCTGTGGGCACATTAATTGCAGTTTCAGAACACTCATTTTTTACTGTATCATCTTTGCGTAAGTGTATGTTTGCTGAGTGGCTTGGGATTTCAAAAGTAATTTAAAGTGCAATATGCTGAAATTCTGCACTAATATGAATACATCAATAGCTACACTTATGCTCCAGAGAAATAAATACACAATCATACCCATCTTTTGATGTGCCAGTGCTAATAACTTGTAAAGCTCATGAAAGGGGTACAGACACCTGGTACAAGAGCACTGTAGATATGCCTGCTTTTCATTCCATCAGAGCTCCTAATCACTTAATCAGATCAAAAGCTAAATTAATTCAGGCAACCAGGTGCTGGAGGTACTCAGCAGTTCATCATTCAGACCGAATCACCTGCATTAACTTAACATAATGACTGATCCAATTAAGCAATTAAGAGCTCAGATGGAGCAAGACCAGGCATATATCCAGCATTCCAGTACCAGGGATTCCAGCATTCTGAATAGGTTGTGGTTCTATGCAAGATTTCTGATGGCGCTCAGTACCTGGCGAGATAAAAGGTGTCATCAATCAGACCGGCCCTGTCAGCCCCGCTGAAGTCATGTGACCCGGCATGCAGCTGGGTGGTCAGGGCCCCCAGCAAGGCTGCGTCGTAGGACACCCTGTAGAAACCGCTGGAGTTGACGTTAGCTTTGATCCAGGCAACCTCGCCAGGCAGATCGATGGTCTCTGAGATTGGATGGCAGAGGAGACAGCAGGCACACATCACTTAGGCTCCAGGAGAAGATGGATCTGTCTGTCCATCCCCTCTTCATCTATCTGATTACAAGCAGATAGCTGGTATACAGTTTGCCACTGTCCTAACGTAATTTAAGGCAGGAGGTCTTCTTGAATTGGTTTGACAAAGTCAAAATATGAAAGCTTCTCTTTTGAGGTAGTCATTTTTGAAGAAAAAAGATTGCTGTTACCAAATGGCCAAAGAAAGAAAAATATTTTGAGGCAAGTAAATCAACTCTTTCAGAGTGCTGTATTTTAAAAAGCCTTTATCAATCTGGCATAGGCACAGGAAAACTATCCAAAAACAGTTACAGACTTCTGATGTTCATCAGAGTACAATTTAAGAGGTCTGGCATTCAGAACAAAAATGGGCATGGTATATTCTTCATTTAAGATTATTGTGTTGACATTTAAACTGCTGTAACAACTATGATGCCAATGTGGGTTCAGAGTGTTGCCTGTATATTCAGCTGAACTGGTATTGGGGTGAATTTCAAAATGTTTATTTATTACTATAAACAATAGTCTCCCCCTTCCCTGTAAGCAAACATCAAAAGTAATAACAGTATTGCATTAAACCATGCCAGTATTGATCAAGTTGGATGATATGGTACTTAGTTTGCATAGAGGCTTTGTCATTCAATGTATAATCCGCAAGCAAAGGGAAATACTGCACTGTTTGACTTTGATCAAACATAGCCAAAAAACTTGAAACCATTTCCACAACACAAAGAGTTTGTTTATGAGTAATGCAAACTTGCCTTCCTTTCTCTTCATTAAATGAGTGCTGACAGACGAGGAGCTGCTTGTGTAGAAGGTAAATGGGACCTGCCAGAGGGACCTCGGATGAAGAGAAAGAGAGGACATTAAAATTCAAAGGCGGATGAGGGAGACGGAGAGGGAGGAGAGGAGAAAAGAAGGAGAGGAGCAAACGCAGAAAAGGAGAGAGACCCAGGGGGCCCCGCTGGCATTACTCTGTGTCATTCTGGGGGCAGATGGTGAAAAGAGTCTGTCGAAGCTGGATTCTCTTTCCCTCCATCTTGACTGACACCACCGGATACCCCTGCTGTGTCGTCCAAGTGTCCATCAGCGCTTTCACATCCTCGCTCCCAGCATTCCTCTGGGCCACCTAGAGAAGAGTTGAGTTGTATTCAATGTATCCTGAATATATACAGGTTTTATATAAAGTTCTTAAAATGCTCCCACTGCTTCATAGGCACAAATACTGTCCCCACCTCTGACAGCGCCCCCCACAGGTCATCCTGCTGCGCATTGCCATAGCTGTGCTGCTGCAAATAAAGGCGAATCCCCTCCTCAAAGACGCTCTCCGTCAGGTAGGTGTGGAGCATACGGAGTATGCCGGCACCCTGAAAAAAACATGACATTTGTCAAACGGACAACCTCATCGATGATGGCTCACATTGATTACCAATGACCTGTTTATTACAAAATTTAATTCTGACTGAATGAATTCAGGTTGAAAAGGTGTTGATTAAGGTGTCCAAACCCAGGAAGTGCACTCCACTAGCCTCTACTCCACACTGTCATCTCCTCAGAACAGTTCATATGTCCTTTGTTAAGGAGCATCCATTTTGAACGGAATCTGTTTTATCAAGAAAACCTGCTTTTCAGAAGTGTATACTCTCAGCTTTGGATCAAAAGAACAGTTTTAGCAACTGCACACTAAAAGAAACTGTGTGTGCTTTGGGCGATGAGTGTCATGGGCTTAACAGTGACTGTGTAAACTCCTGTGTCATATTAATAACATCAGAATTTACTGGGTGTAAGCAGATTGTAAGGAGGTAGGTAAAATATGACTGTAAGCGGGCTGAATGACAGAAAGCACAGCTTTAATGCTAAAAATGGAACAGAGGACCATTTATCTCATTTTTCTGGGTGGTGTGAAATAAGCTAGATGTACCATGAAAGAAAAATGTAGGTCCAGTGATGAAGGAGTCAGTTATTTTACTGTGAACCACAAGCTAGCGAATCCCCAGGGGAGGGCTGTGTGTTATGTGCATTCACTCCCTCGACACAGAGCTCCAGATAAGAACACAGATATATGTTGGCCATATATATATATATATCACTGAACACAGCAATGATGGTTGCCATGTTTTTCCGTAGCACATTTTTGTGGTGTCTGTTTGCCCTGACCTTTGAGTAAGAGATGACGTCGAACATCTGCCTGATCTGCGTGGAGTTGCTCACGGGCAGGGAGACAGGGTGAGAGGTCACATAGGCATCCTTTTCCAAGGCTTTGTACACGGTCATGAGGAACAGCTGGTCTTCCTTCAACAGAGCAGAGGTGTAGGCCGCGGAGCCGCCCGTGTAAGTCAACATCATCTCAGTCGCTCGTTCACACTCACTCCTGACCATTTCATGTCTTACGGGACAAAAGCGTCCTATCAGAGCAGCACAATGCAAAGCAGCTGTATCTGAAAGTGGCTATATTTGGTCAGGTAAAACGGTACAGGACAGAGGAGTAGGGTGTTTAAGTTGCATTGCAGGTGGAAAGCTCAGGGGAGATGTATGAAGGCCTCTGAGGGAAGATCAGGGGCTCTTTCATAAGGAGCAGAATGGGGGAAGGGGGCCGGGTCCTGACTCACCGCACTCCAGCTGGGCTCCAGGTGATTGACAGCCACATACTCCAGGTAGCTGGCAAATCCTTCATTTAGCCACAGGTCATTCCACCACTCCATCGTCACCAGGTTCCCAAACCACTGGGGGCAGATTTAAAGGGGTGAGAAAAAGGCAGCATTTAAATTGTCATTGCATTGCTTGCGCTAATCAAACATCACTGTTCATCTCAACTTGACATGCATTATCACTGACAGTGGTGCATGACAATAAAGTAGAATGGACATGGCATGTTAGCCACTTTATAAGGCAATGTGCAGGTGCAGGTAACAAAGACACAATGTAAAAGCAAACTGATGAGTTTCTGCTCCTGTCTGGTGTTCCCACAAAAGCTCTGTGACTGAAACCTTATTTTTCCTCAGAGCATCAAGCAATGTAGAGAAATACATGTTGTTCCACTCCTGTGTTGCTCAGTCACATGTTGAACATAAGCGCCTGAAAAATGCAAATGAAGCGGAGAGGCTGATATTGACATTTCCATAGGGCTCACAGGACTCATCAGAGTGCATGTCTGTTCTGAAATGGTCCCTGCTGCATGCAGTGTTCTGCACTGAAGCTCAGGTAGGACAGAGAGGAGAGAGGTGGGCTTGGGCTACCTGGTGGGCGAGCTCATGGGCCGTGACCAAGCTGACCCACAGTTTACTCCGCAGGTCACCCGTCTGGCCGTCGTACAGCAGGGACACCTCCCGGTAGGTCACCAGCCCCCAGTTCTCCATGGCTCCAGCTTCAAAGTCAGGAATGGCAACCAGGTCTGGACAAAAATAAACATTGTTTGGTGTTAATCACATACTTACTTGGTGGAATATGTGAATATGTGGTCAAAACCAATGGAAGATGTTGCAAATGTGAATAGCACACAAGCACACAACACATGTCAGCATCTTCGTCAGGCAGTGCACATACAGTACCCCTTTCGGGCAGCTCCATTCTCTGTATGTCCACATGTTCACATAGTAAAAAAACAAGGATCATGGTTTCATCTGATTTTTTCTCTCAGAATATATATTTTTCACTAACCCATTTTGGGAAGAGGGTATGGAATCTGAAAGTACTCCTCGTAGAAGTCCAGTAGCTTCACCGCAGTCTGGAGGGCATGGTCAGTCTGGTTGACCTGGTGACTGGGGGCGTAGACTGACACCTAGAAAACATGGAGCAGTAACAGGCCAAAAATCATACTCCTCCCACTCATTTCTTTTTATTTCTTAAAAAAACTGAGAAAAGGGGAAATGTTCACCGTAATTCCTCTTTTCGTCTGGGCAGTTGTGAAGGAGAAATCACACACGACAAATGCCACCAAGTACGTGCTCATCTTCACAGTGGGCAGGTAGTGGTCTTCCAGGAGACCATCTGCACGAATCTTTGTGGAGTCCTGGAAAGAGATTGTGACCATTGTTTGGTAAGCATCAATGGCAGACTGGTTAACAGGTTTTCGCTGAAGCACTCCTAACCCTGCACAGAGATGTTGTGTGGAACACCAGCTGTCTCTGTACTCCTGATTGCAGAAGGCATCAGTAATTAGTCTAAATGCATTCATCAAGCGTTTAATTTAGGAGAAACACTCTCTCCCAATGGCAAATTGATATTGCGTTTATGAAATGTGCTTCAGAACAGCTGAAAAATTACCCGTTCTCTTTTTCTTCTTGCTTGAAGTGAAATCAGTTTTATTTGATTTTTATTTATACGCTCAAAATGTTTCATTAAATGTGTGTGATATTATGACACTTTGGAACAGTCAGAGAAATGTGTTCATTAATGGATATTGTTTCAAGAACAGTGAAGAACTTGGTTATATATGTGCTCATTGGGCAGGCTGATAATTATTTAACAGCGTTTCTCACCTTCGGCATATTGGAGAGTGATATGTGGTCACTGTCTCGAACAATGACGAGAGAGAAAAATGCCTTCATGCTTGGTTCATCAAAGCAAGGGAAGGCTTTTCGGGCAAAGCTGGGTTCAAAGTGCGTTGCCACAATTGTTCTAATTAAGAGAAAAGGACAGGAGAAATAAATGAATCCTCAGTTGTGATAATTGTCAGATCTCACTGCTGTGAAAAGCTCAGGCCTTTAGAGTTTCCCATCATCTGAAGTGAGAAGGCTGATCAACACAAATGTTAGAAAAGAGCTATTTCTCTGTTAAAACCCACTCCCCTGGTCCACCTACCTGAAGGTTCCATTAGGTGACTGGTATGAGGCTTTGTACAGGCCAGAGAAACCACCTGAGATGCTGCCGTTGTAGGAGATGAAGAGCTGGTAGGACCGTCCGGCTCTCAGGGGGTTCTCTGGGATTAAAGCCATCTGCTCATTGGAGGGGGACTCCAGCACACGCAGCGGAGACTGCAGGGGTACAGGGCCTCCATCCTCACTCACCATGGGATCAGAAAACTGGTCTTGGTCAAACCCAGGTACAGGTGGAGGAAACTGCTCCTGGCAGTTTTCAGGTGGAAGGGACTGCTCCTCATCAACTTGATGCAAAGGAAACGGTAGCTCCTCTTCACTGACCGGATGCAGAGGGAGCTGTACCCGATTGACTGCTGGTTTGGGTAGCTGCTCTTCATTGACTGGATGTAGAGGTATTTGTACCTGATTGACTGCTGGTTTGGGTAGCTGTTCTTCATTGACTGTATGCAGAGAAAGCTGCTCTTGTTTGAGCATGTGTAGAGATAGCTGCTTATTGCTGCCTGCAGGTGTGGGTCGTTCTTCCACCTTGACCTTGGAATTAGAAATCTGGTCATGGTTGCTCTTGTGTAAAGTAAGTTGGTCCTCCTTGACCGCATGCAGAAGGAGCTGTTCGGAGTTGACCTTTTGTGGAGGGAGCTGTTCCTGGTTGACCTCAGGTAGAGTAGGCTCCTCCACATAGACCTCATGTAGAGGTAGCTGCTCTTCATTGGCTGAATGTATAGTGGGCTGCTCTTTGTTGACCACAGGTAAAAGGGTTTGCTCCTGGTCGACGGAAGGTAGAGGGGTTTGCTCCTGGTCGTTTGAAGGTAGAGCGGTTTGCTCCTGGTCGTTTGAAGGTAGAGGGGATGGCTCCTGGCTGACTGACTCTTTGAGGAAGGCACTTGTAATGGTCAGACTTTTGCTATTCAGTATGACGAAACTGGTGTCATTCAAAGCAGTGACCAGGATCTCAACCTGACCTGTGAAAGTCTCAGATGTGAGGTCCGGGTGGATGTAGATGATATAATGATCCGGCCTGACAGTCCTCGGGAGTCTGGGCTGGTCCCACGGAAACGGTTCCTCGGGCGATGTGGCACCGTGGTTAGTCGGCGCCCCTCTCAGTCCCCTCCAATCCAAAGTGAGGAGCAACAGCAAATGCAGAGCTGAAGACGGCACTATTGGGGACGAGGCCATCTCTGAGGGCGACTTCAAACCTGGAACTTTTTAAGAGAAGAACCACGATTGCAGCTCTGTCCGATCCCAGCTCCACAGGCACTGAAGGCACAAATTGCTGCCTGGCTTCACATTGCAACCAAGGCGAAAACGGTCAATAAATGCTACCTTACCTGTGGGGTTTTCAAGACCCTGAGTTGTCTGCAGTCCTGCAGGTGTGTGTCGTGTCACTGCTCAGCAGCCAGTGTGACTCGGTGTTCAGCGAGCCGCCGGAGCGGTAGGCTCCGTTTACTCTTTGATGAGTATCTCAGGAGAGCCACAGCAAGGCTAAAAAAAATGGTTAAAAAAAAACTGGGCTCAGTGTCTGAGGATTGCAGGTTTGATTCCCAGGCAGTTCAAAGACAACCTGAACTGCTATAATTGGATGATGTTTAAAATGCAAGCAGCTGCACACGAGTTACCTGGGAAAAGGGTGTCTGCTATGCACACATACATTTCAGCGCACAAGAAACAACAAGCACTTTCTCATTAGTTTTTTAAAAATTACTGTGCCGCATGTTTTCACTGTCATCACTGTTTTGTGCATTCATGAAAGGTACTAACTACTGCTCTCATTCTGTGGTCATTCTATACTCTGTGGTCACAATATGATGTGTGGCACTCCGACTCCATTTAGTACAAAGACATTCTACAGGAGCTTGGATGTACAATGGTACGCTACACAGTGGATTCCAAGCTTCTGTGTGGTTTAATTAGAATTTCAATAACACACAATGTCTTTCTCTCTTCTCAGCTGCAGGTAAATTGTTCATTTGCAAATCAAATACAGAGCACTTCTGTTTCATCAAAGCGTCCACTAGGCTGGCCTCCAGCGCTCTGTGATGTATCAGTGGGGTGATCTCATTTTGAGGTTATGCAAAAGAGCTTTGTAAAGCAATAATCCTTTTAAAATGCATGAAGCTGTGAATGTTCTACCCTCACCAAGCACTGGAGAGGTTAAATGTTGGTATAAGCATTTTAGATTTAACTTTAATAAAAAGAGTAAATAAAGAAATGGTCAGAGAAAGCAAAATTCAAAACATGTATTTATTTTATCTTTAAAAAAATCAAAATAAAGTGCTTTTTTATGTACAGGATAATAAAAACAACAGTAACAACAGCAATATATAATACAAAAAGTACAATTCACAACAGATTTCATTTTTTTATACAACAACAGGACAGTTTGCAAAACAACTTTACATGCAATCTTATGAGACAGTCTCTTGTAATAGTGGAGTCAAAGAAAGAGGGAGGAGCTTTACGAAGAGGAGGTTTGAGTGGAGTGCACCTTTCGCAATGAGGTCTATGGTTTCAGTACTTACAGCACTGGTACAGGATTACTGGAGCTCTGACCATTTTTTCATGATCCACTGCCTGTTGTAAACCCTGCGTCCAACACCACTGAGGGTGGTCTGGCTCTGGACAGGCAAATCTATCCAATAGACTCGTCCAAGACCATCTTGCCCACAGGTGAGACATTGCAAACACTAAACCCTAAGCCCATTCCTAACTTAATTTTTACACTCTGTTTAACCAAATAAACAAGCTGTATACCTGGTTTTATCAGCGATGACTACTGCCAAAAAACATACATTTAATGTTTCTCACATACAAGGGCAGAGACTCACAGAAGGTCGCTTCATGGTGGCTTGGACACCGTCATCTTTTTGGATAAATCTGCCCCTGTCGTCTCATGCCTGTCAAGCCTAGCAGTTCTGTAGTCAGGTAGCTGAAGACGCTCAGATATGAACAGTTATTCATCTGCTGTCCATCTATACTGCACTAAACATTAAACATTCACTCAAACCTGATCAAGATGACCGTTATTTCCACTGAGTCAGTCTGCTACATAGCTTAGCGACTTATTGCCCACTGTCTTTTTGAGAGCGACCGTCATCTTCTCCTCCTCTAAGACTTAACGCACCTCCCACTTGCTTCTCCTTCGTGGTTTTTCTTGTAAAACTGCTACATTCATCAGTGAAGGTCCAGTACCGACAAGCTGCCCTTTCGGCTGCAACAATCTCAACACTTTAATTTCATAATTTATTGATCTTTATTACTTTGTGAGTGTTAGCTACTGCGGTTGAAATGGTACGACAATCTTTTCTGGCGAATCTCTTCAGATCTCTGTCAGTCAGATTTGTGTATGGGGGGAGGTTAAGGTGTCATGTGACTGGCAGGTAGCATACTGCTATACAGCACTGAGACTGCAGGATAAATCTACAGTGTTTTGAGACATAGTATTTCATTACAAGGCAAATACAAAACAAATACAGAGGGCTACGCCATGTCATCAGAACTATAGTGTGGGTAATTACTGATATCTAAAGGCATTCACTGGTTAGTATTAAACCTTAGTTAGTCTGTGTTGAGTATGGCAAGCGTAGTACTATGGCCAAGCCTGTCATAGCTTACATGCAGGTGAGGTCACCACTGTCCAGGTGAGCCAGCGACGGCACAAGGCCAGAACTAGGCGTTTGATTTTTTTTCCCCAGCAACACAGCACTGACTGATACACAAAACGCTGCTCGAAGGCATCTCGTAAGAAAGGTGTGCAGAACTTGTTACAGAATTAACAACAAATTGCCCCCCGACTTGGAACTAAGGCTTGTTACAGTATTCTGTGCAAAAGAAGAAAGAATTCTGAAAAAAATAATTAAAACAACGAAAGCAGCAGTGTGCAGTTTTTCTAGTTCGTCACTACTTCTACAACAGCACGTCTTGCACCAGGTCCCTCGAATACAATACAAATGTACATATATACACACAACCACTGTCACCATTCAGAGGCAGTATGCTTTTTTAGGGCAACTACTTTGTCGAATGAAATTCCTTTTACAAACATCTATACGCAGAACAGAATTAAATAAGACAAAACAATATCACTGTAATCAAAAGAATGTTTTTTTTTTTTGGAATACTCTTCATCACGCTGATGCTTTCCACAACACTTCACGGTGATGGGAGTTTTGAACTGCGCTGGCCTGATTGGAAGGACTTTCCCACTGCATGGCATGTGACATGCATCTTTGGAAAATGATAATTGATTGGTGGATTCTCAGAACGGGTTTGTGTGTTTGCCTTTTGATAAGCGATGAGGTTTTCAACAGTGTGATGATGATGGCTGGTGATTTTCTCTCCCCTGTAATAGGTAATTCACTGATGACATTTGTCTTGTCTGAAACCTGTTTTTCCTAAACGCCTTCAGCTGCTGTTTGTGTCTCAGTGGATTCCACTGTCCTCCCTTTTACTGTTCAGTCATTATTGTTATTAGGATTTTCAGAAATGTGCAAATCCTTTTCAAATTTGCCCCAAGTCTCTTCCCTTTTTGTGGTCATAAAGCTCCTTGGTCTCCCGTGGGCTAGTCCATGTTCTAGTGAAGACCCGTCCTTACTGACAGGGCAGCTGGACACCTGCGGTTTCAGCGCTCCCGTTTGTGTTCCGTTTGCCTTCGTGAGACGTTACGGTCAGAGTTCAGTCAGAGGCAGTGCAGAGCTGCTAGCTCCCTACAGCTACACACAACTACCACAGAGATGAGGGAGCTATAGAGCAGCGTTCACGTTCTCGTGAAGCGGCCTGAATGTGAACGCGGTTCTCTTTCATCAGTTATCGTGAATTCAGCGGCGCGTGTCCTGTCGACCATGACAATGCGGAAAAAGGGATGCCCTCTGAGTGTGACAGAGGGAAAGCAGGTCAGCCATACTGAGCTAGGGAGGTGGGCGGGTGAAAAAAAGACAGGACACCTGACTGACAAACAGTTTTTGGCACGGCGTGCGAGTTGTTTAGGTTACGTTTCGAACGCACGAGAGAACGCTGTCGTCTCGTACTTCTCCCTTTGCTGTTCTGTCACACTTTGTGTGTGTGTGGATGTGCAGAGACGATTTCACTCGCGGGACCCAGCACTGACCAGTGGAGGTCAGCAGAGAGCACTGAGTGGACAACTTCTGGAATGGGAGTTAACACGACCCGCCTCTCCCCTAGCTCCTCTGACTCTCTCTCCCAGTG
The DNA here is from genome assembly GCF_013368585.1 of Megalops cyprinoides. Classification (NCBI taxonomy): domain Eukaryota; kingdom Metazoa; phylum Chordata; class Actinopteri; order Elopiformes; family Megalopidae; genus Megalops; species Megalops cyprinoides. Next base: position 20,011,389 of record NC_050595.1, on the reverse strand, counting down.
TACAGTAGCAATGCCAAGAACTGTCTAAGGAGACGTTCTGCCTGTGCTTTTCCTCACCTCTTTCAGCACAAATGGCTCAAAATGAGTTGCATATGTTATTGTACTGTGTGTGTGCTTAACGTCTTTTGGGTGTAATACTGCACAGAATGGTGGAAACCACTGGGATGGCTGTGTACACACGGACTCGGGGCCTCGTTCCCAGACGAAACACGCCGTATTCACTGATACAGCACGCCACTCGTCTCAGCCTCTCCTATCACGTTTTATTTGCATAGTATGCCTTTGTCGTAGTGCTCCGTCAGCAGAACCCGGGATGAGTTTCTCTCCATATTGCAAAGGTACATCCCAACCCTGTCCTAGTCCTTCGCACCAATTATTTTTTTCACTGATTTATTTTCAGTTTTTTTGGCAGTATATTATCGCAAGTCCTCTTCTTTGAAGTGAAATGCAGGCACCTTTCAAAAAGAACACCGTGTTTCCGAAAACACCTTTCTGAAACGCTCCTTCCTTTGTGTTTTCTGGGGAAGTCAGTGCTTGTCCTCTTCTTCCTGTGCCTTGCTTTGAGGTGTGAGTCACGAGCTCACCTTTGCTCTGATGGCTCAGACAACATGCAGGCTCGCTGCCATCGTTCAAGAAGAGGAACGTTCAGCAGCTCGCGGTGTGCTTGTTATCCTCTGTAATGCATCAGATTTGCATTTGTCCTTCTTCCTCTGTCGGAGAGGCGATGATGTGGTGGTGGAGACTGTGCGCGACGCGTGACTCTCTTCGCTTTGTTTCCAAGGCGATACGCACAGGTCGGTGGGATGGACAGATCGTGTGGCCATGAGAACCGATGAGGAGTCCAGGACATTTAATGGCAGTCGCAGGCAGCGCCGAAGCTGGGTGTTCTCAGATGTCGGCCACATTGCAGTGGGATTTTCCCCCGCTTGTCGCTGTGCTTTGAGTGCGGTGACTTTGAAATAAAAATGAAAGAAAGGCTCCCTCCAGCGCAGGAACAAGCTGAAATTAAAAAGGGGGACAAAGCATAACAAAATAAGTGTCCCTCTGTGATGTGGCTGCAGGTTTTCAAGTTCCCTTCTTTTTAATTAATTCCTGTTTTCTTAATTCAGAGAACACCACTTCCCATCAGCCACCGTGTTCCTTTGTGACATTACATGATCCTGTCTCTTGATTGCTTTCAGAGTATGGAATCCTTGATCTCGGGGCCGATTCGAACCCGAGGCCGGGGGCACGTGGGCGAGATCTCCACGCGGCTCTCCTTGAAGTTCAGCGGCCGTTTCTCTGACTCCGAGAAGCTCTTGCTGTTGTCGGGGGAGGAGTCGTGGGTGGGGGTGCTGCAGATATAGTTGTCGTTGAGGGTCTGGTAGCCCTTGTGGTCGGAGGTGGAGGGAGGGAGGGTGTTGCCGTTGAGGGGCAGGCTCTCCGCCGGCTTGCCCGCCACTCGGGGCTTCTTCTGCTGCATGTTGGGGCACTCGCCCTCCTTGAGCATGGACTTCATGCGGTCCCGGTTCCGGTACACCGCGAAGAGCGAGAACACCACCAGGGAGAAGCCCAGCAAAGCGCACACCACGATCAGCTCGTTCCAGTAGGTCTTGGTGTGGACCTGCAGGGAGCGCGTTTCGCCGGGCAGGATGATGGTCTCCTCCTGGTGGATCCGGGGGGTCCGGGAGCGCCCCGCCAGGGTGGTGGTTTCGGGCCGGGCCTCGGCCCTCACGCAGTAGTTGGCCAGAAGCTGCCGGAAGCCCTCCTCCACGGACCAGCACTCGAAGGTCTCCTCCCTGTCGGCCTGTGCCACCACCACCAGGCCGCCCTCCGGGCTGGCGTACAGGGACCGGCTGGCACTCTCGCTGTACTCCCACTTCCTTTCTGCCAGGTTGGAGCGCAGTGGACAGGGCAGCACTCTGAATGTGTTCACAGGTATGATAATCACCTGGCAGGCGGACAGCGCTGTAACAGGAAGAAAAAAAGCATGGCCTGTCACTGTCACTTGGTTCTTGTACTATGGTGTTTTTCATGTATTTTGTATTGATCATTGAACAGTTTTATATAAACTAATAATAAATCAATAGCTTTTTTCTTTCATTTCTCAATCAAAGATAACTGACAATTTGACATCCCTCTAAAGACATCTGAGTTTGTATGTAATATAGAGTTCTTAGTTCTCTACTGTCTTCCCTAAAAAATCTGTAATTTCCCTAACAATGCCCATTCAACGTATGTATCTAAGTGTGACCTAACAAGAATCTGTAGTATCTGAAAAGGACTGCCAGGGAAAGTGTTTATTTGGACACCCTCAGTAAACGGCCCGTTTCAGTGGTGATTTGTGCTGGTTATGCCTAACTAAACATATTCCCGGGGTTGTGTTTTCTTACAAAACTCCCCTAGGTGCCATTTATCAGTCTAGAAGTTAAAGCGATGTGAGGGGGGGTCGGCAGCTACACTCACACGGGGGTGCGGGCCTGAAGGAGCGGGCGCTGAAGAATGTCCTGTTGCAGGTGACCGATGTGTCTGCGTCCTCCACGTCCTGCTGCCAGTGGCTGAGGACACAGTAGCACAGACAGTTGAGTCTCCAGCCTTCCAGCACTGCGCTCTCAGTACAGGATTCTCAGTATAACAATCCCAGTACTGCCTTCACAGTGCAGTACTGCATAGCATGGTATTCTTTAATACTCCCCAGCAGAGTACTCCCTAGTGTAATACGATCCACCACAGTACTCAAAGTGCACAATTTCCCACATACAGGACATTTTATAATTTAATGTTCTGTTCCCTGTTTCCTCTCTGTCAATTATTTTACCAGGCTCCTTATCACAACAGGACACCACAAGAGGTCAGCATCCAACAAGAGGCTAGGCTGTGGACAGGTGTGTGAGGACCAGGTGTGCGACGTGACACACACCTCCTTGGTGAAGCCCCTCGGATGTCCAAACACTGCCGCCCCGTCCAGGCGCAGTACGGGTCCCTGGAGAGGACACACTCCCCACAGCTCGCGTAGTTAGAACAGTTGGCCACCGGCACCTCCACAAGCCCAGAGTAGGATGACACATAGAGCAGGCCCTGCAGAGAGGGATGAACCACAACGTCTTACATCTAGTACCACTGTGACTTCATAGGGATTCACCTTTAGCATGATTCACTGGGATTCACATTTAGCACGATTCACTGGGATTCACGTTCAGCACAATTCACTGGGATTCACGTTCAGCATAATTCACTGGGATTCACAATTAACATGATTCACTGGGTTTGCATTCAGTTTAATTTACTGGGACTCACATTCAGCATGATTTACTAAGATTCATGTTCAGTGTCATTCACCGGGAGTCACATTCGTCACTGTAGATTAAGCAAGCTTAGTATTTATGAACATGTAAATGACACTCATAACATTTCATGGGCAGTAGTGTAACAGAGAGCATAGGAGAGCTTGTAACTCAAAGGTTGCAGAATCAATTCCCCACAACGGCACTGTTGTTGTACCCTTAGACAAGAGCACTGAACCCAGAACTGCCTCAGATATCTAGCTGTACAAATGTATAATGTGTAAGAACTGTAACCCATGTAAAACACTCTGGATAAGAGCGTCATTTACATGTTTAGTTGCTTAGCAACTAAATGTAAATGTAATGTACGGGTGTAATGTGACTTAACAAAAAGTGAAACAGCACAGAGACATCTGAGCTGTAATTCTAAGGCAGCGATGATCTGTGGTCGATGTCCCGTCCACTCCACGTTTCCCCAGAGGGCAAACCAGGCTGCAATTATCCCCACAGAAGTGGAGTGCCTTCCAGCCTCCAAGCCTCTTCTGGGCCGGGGGAATCCCTGAGCAGCGGACGCTGACACTTTATCACACAGTCACATCTCCCACAGAGGAGCATTACTGAGGGTTGGAGGCTTAGAGGGTTTTTTTTACCTTCTCGGCGTCCAGCTCAATGTGCTGCACCGGCTGCGGCTGAGCAAACAGCTTGATCTCCTCGATGATGTGCATCTTGTCCTTGGCGTTGATGGCTTTGTGCAGCCTCCCGTCGTCTGATAGAGACAAAGATATAACAGCAGGTGGTTAGTTCAGAGGGCTGCGGCCTCTCCCTCTCCCATGTGGACAGGGGATTCAGTGTTGTTTCGTGAAGGGGCAGGGGGATTTGGGGGCCTTACCCGTGCCGATGAAGAGGACATCATAGGCCTTGTTCAGCGCCTGCACCCGGTGCACGGCGATCTGTGTGTACCTCACGCTACGCTTCAGCAGGAGCGGCTGGCTGCGGATCACACTGTCCATCAGGAAGTGGTCCTTCACGAAGTTCAGCACCTTGTCGGGCATCTGCAGCGAGGAGCCGATGCCCATGCTCCTGGCCGCATTGGTGATGCACTGCAGGGGAGAACAGAGAACAGAGGCCCCTTTTAGTCACGCACAGGAAACACAGAAAGGGCTCAAACAGAACCAGGGGTGGACCACATCAGCACAAATGTGCGCCTTTCATCTGAGGTGAGCCATGAGGAAAGAGCAAGAGCAGCATTTATGATACAATAGAGGCCTAAAAGAAACTATTCCAAAAGGCAAACATAAGCAAACTTTTTTGCAGCTGTCCACATGGGAGGTGAAGTCCACAGATAAATGTTGTGGACTGCTTTCACACTACGGTACCTCTGGACTCCATCTCCCATCAGCACCTGTATGTGAGAGTGAGTAAAGGGGGAGAGGTGGCTAACTATGGCAGCACTAGTGTTCAAGTGAGACTCGAAAGAGACCATGGGTGTTTGGGAGAGAATCAGAGCAGAGAAGGTGTGTGTTGGAGGACTGACAGCAGGAGGCAACACTCACCGCTCCAGGCCGCGGTTCTGGGACGGCAGGGTTGTAGGTGTACCACTGCTGTGTCTCACGGTTGACCTCTCGGTATCGCCCGCTGAACGCCCTCTCAACCTGCTCCATGGTGAAGGCACAGACAGCCGAGCTGCTGGAGGCCCCTTTATACCTGAGAGCACACAGAGAAGAAGCCAAGGTCACACACACTCAGCACGTACTGTACACGCGCATGCATACACTCTCTCTGTCTCTGTCTCTGTCTCTGTCTCTCTCTCTCTCTCACACACACACACACACACACACACACACACACACACACACACACACACGTCTGCATGGACACACTTAGACATAAGGACACACACAGACACAGACTCTGCCATTAAGAAATACTGAGAACAGTCAAAGCATTCCATACTTGTGCACTGCTCTCAGGAATGGTTCTACACACACACTTTCAGCACAGACACCATTTTTCATTCACACAATGCTTGTACTCAGCAAGTGTTCAGGTGCATGAATGCTGAAAAAAGATCAAGGACAAGCAGAAGTCAGTGTTTTAGCACTATCGAAGCCACCTGGTATTCCTTCACACTCTAGACTGGCATTTTCATTGTCATATTCTCCAGCAATCGGAGAAATTGAGACTGCGAAACCTACTTGACGCTGCTTGACAGTCAGTTAAACATGAGTTCATGACTTAAACATGAGTTCCATTAAAAGCTAATAAATGACACAGCAGAACCGAAATACTTCAAGGGGGAGTTCAGTGTGGGAAATGTCTCAGTATGCTGGTTTGTCCAGGAATCGAAGGGTGGGAATATTTTTTTACGAGGGACAAGCGGCAGGAATCGACTATCTTTCATAACTAAATCAGCCTATGACACAGTGCAGTAACAGCAGGCAGACGAGTAAATGCAGACAGCTATTTGCCATTGCATATTGCAGTCCCTGCTGAGGGATCTTTATCAGTCCCCACATTACACCTTGCATTTACTTCTTGCTCTACATAATGCTGACATTAAGTGACCCTCTTTATAAGACCATGTTAATCTATATTTGATCGTTACTCCCTGCAGCTGCACCCTATAAAAGCCAGCGAGCTTGAAAGTGGCAGCCCGCCAGCGTTGGGGGCGTGTAAGGGGCTGATGTGAGCTGACAGTTAACTGTTTGCTTTGGAGAGGCGACTGTTTATGCAGAGAGATGAACGGGAGTGTGTATCAGGGTTCAGCCGGTCAGACTTCTCGCAACAGATACGCGTTAAGACAACACTACAGAGGCAATTACAATGCCGTAGCTGCTGAGGGGATGGGATTACAACCGAGAGGTTGCACGTTCAATTCCCAGGTGGGGTACTGCTGTTATGCCCTTGAACAAGGTGCCTAATTTGAAGATCTTTATTCAATGGGTAAATTATAAAATGCGAGCTAACTACTGCCCAGGATAATTTCTGCTAAAGTACTACAGAATATTGTACAAACAATCTTTATGAATGAGTATCTTTTACAGGATTGGGTGTTCACAGTCTTCACAGGCCCATATCCGTTAATACTTAAGCTACATCAATCACATGGAAAGAAACAAGACAAGACAGATAAGCAAATTACCCAGTCCTTGTATAATACCCTTTGCACTCGGCTGCTGTGCGCTTTCAGCCAGATGCGTCGTCCTCAGGCAAACGCGCGTTATTGAAATGAGATGCATGGGAACCAGTGAGGGGTTCACACACTGGGAAGGGGAGCACTGCACTCCGCAGCGGCGTTCCGCCAGCCGCTAGCCCCCGCCCCCGCCGCCGGCCCCCTCACCATTGAGACGTGAAGACTCCGTAGAACATGGTGCTCTTCCAGTTGTCCCCGCCCGGCGTCAGCACGAACATGTCCTGGATGATGTTGAAGGGGAAGCCGTCGTCCGGGAGAGAGCACAGGAGCTGGGCCTTCAGGAAGGTAGTCCACTTCTTCTGCAGCACCCGCTCCCCTCCCATGTCCCCCTGTGGCACAGGGACAGAGACAGAGATGTCCAGTCACCCCATCGGGAGACCTGCTGATCTCACGCTACCCAGCAGAGGGCTCTACCGAGCAATAAGGGAGTGCAAAAATCATGCATTCCAAATTGAGTAATATGTTGCTCTCAGAAATGACAGATGCAAAATCCCTGACTGCTTTAAAGATTAAGATATTTCCCAAAGACAGAAATTTACAAAGTTATAATGTTTTGTCCTTCACTCCCCCCCCACATTTCCTCTAAATTTCATTTAAAAATCTTGTAGACCCTGAGACAAGCAGAAGCACATGTTAACTGAGGACAAACATACAACTGTAAAAGAAGACTACTGTATCTTATTTTTAAATGTTTTTTTTGCTGGTAAATGATCTGCTCTTGCCTGAAGCGAGGTGCCCTTTTTTAAACGGGGTCCACCAAAGTCATAAGATACGAGACCTCGAACATAAAAGATACTGCAACCGGAGAGGATCACATCTCTGTGCCTTGAAAATACCAAATGCTTTTTAATAAAAGAAGAAAGAGGAGAGCGCTTATAAATAAGGCGGCCGATCTGACGGCGTGGCTTTGAACCGGTGCCTGCAGCGCTCTGTCTGTGAGTGACACGTGACCCAGCTCTTCACCGGGCGACTGTGTTTCTTTCAGACTGCAATATTAAACAGCAGGTATAACGCCATACCCCTCTGAGGCAGAGGGCTAGGCATACTCAAAAAACATTCCTCCACTCATAACTTGGTTTGACATATTAATCGCCATAACCGGCCTGCTATCTTTTTGATCAACAAGAGATGGGAACAGATCACTCTCTACAACAGCAGGACCTACTGGGGTGACCAGATAGAAATTTATGATAGTGCGGAGAAACTACATACAAGCAAAGGGGTTTACAAAAAGAGAGTGCGTGGAATCCGAACCCTTTCATCTTACCCCTACTTAGCAGGTATGTGTGAATTGCGCCATCACAGCGGAGGTGGGTGGGCAGAGACTGGGTGGCATACAATAATACCGCAAGGAAAGAGACTGACGCTTGTACAGGGGTTTGGGAATGTACTGGGGTGTCTGAGAAGGCACTTGTTAAACTGATCTGCGATTTTTTGAAATGTGAGTTTTTGAAAGAAAGACAAAAATGAACATACTGATCAGAGACGGCCATTTCACATACACTAGGAAGAAGACACTGAGGGTGGAAAAAAGAAGACTGCAGGGCTGGGCCCTCTTGCCATAAACCTGTTACAACAGGAGGCTTCCAAAGACAAAACTTTACACACCAAAGCGCTCTTTATGGACCTAAAAACAATGACAGAGAGGCCCGCTCTGCGCAACCAGGAGCCCTTAGCTATTAAACGAGAGCATTCAGCTGCATCCCCCCTTTAATCAGAAACAACAGTGTCCCTGAATGGAGCGGCAAATGACACGTGACTAATGGAGAAAATTTTCCAGCGCAATTACTCGTTGCGGAGCCCGACCGCATAACGAGCAGCGTGCTTCCCTGCTCCCCTCGGCTGCCTCTCGTTACCATCCCTGCTCGAGCGTGCGGAGCATTGATGGAGAGGCCACGCCCCACAGAGCCGCTTCGAAAGTTAACCCCTCGGAACCCGCCGCGTCCACGTGCAGGATTCCCTCCTCACAAAGAGGCCGTCAGAGCAAGGTGGGGCGCGGGGAAAGACAACAGGCATTTATCAGTCTCAGAAAAGTCACAGAACGTTGGGGGGTGGGGGTGTGTTTATGTGGGGTGGGGGGTTGGCAACTGAATCCACCAGAACCTTGTGTATCTCGTCCCTTTCCAGCACAGGTTACTTTAGTCCAAAACCAGCCTCACTGCACAGCTGCAACACCTGAACAAACATATGAAAAAGGCAGAATGACTCTATAACAGAACGGAGAACATAATAAAACTACGTCTGTTATCTGTCTCAGGTGTAGTCCTCCTTGATATATAAACATGCACAAACCATGACAATTTCATTTGCATTTATTTATTCGTTATGATTATAATGTGTTTTTCCACCACCATACCACACCACGACCCTTAAGTATCAATAAGATCCCTTTCAAACGATACATCCCATCAATCAATAAGACGGAGTGCTTCTAATCAGACTTTTGGAGGGGGATAGCATGACTGCATCAGAGGCGCCAGGACATGAGATCATGAGATCCTCTGGTTTCAGTGAATTGTAATTCACATCTGAACTGACTGGACTGAATTCAGAAGTTGTGAGAGGTAATGACCATTTCAGATACAGTGGAAGTAAGAAATGAGCTGCAATTAATTTCAAATTCCACATACACTTTCTGTTCACAAGGTGGCGCTGTTCACACCTTAACAGTAACAATGCACTCTTCCACTAAAGGCAGGGAGTTTTTTTGGGGCGATGCTGAAAAGCTCAGTTCAGTTCAGAAAGTCAAATTTCATCCCCCATTCATCAAAGTCTTTCTTGGTATAGTTATGTCTCGCTACCGCAACTTACTGTTGTCATATATAAAATCTGACCCAGAAACAGTTTGCCAGAATGCCGGTGTATTCTGAAGAGCTATTTACATAGCTCAGATAAGGAGGGTGTTGTGTTTGAGAAGCAAATTCAGAGAGGGATTATCCCAGGATTAACCCAGATGAGACAGAAAAGAACCACCAAGCAAGAACTTTAAAGGCAACGACACACTAGGCTTTTCTGGCGCATGTTCTGATCCGTAGCATTTCGCATTCCCCCCAAAAAAGCAAGCAAGCAAAAGAAAGAATAAAATCAGGAAAAGCAAACAGAATTACATGAATTAATGAATGTGTAACATCCTCTGCGGAACATAAAATCCTTCTAAACTCTGTGCCTCATACCCCAACATGCTCAGAATCATCAATCACACTGCAGTTTAAGACAACACCTCCTTTACACATGTCCATCACGCTGAGCACACAGGGACCGGTTGTGGGAAAGGTCTGGAAGGCTGCCATGCTTTGATTGGTGTGTGGGTGTGAGGGCGTGGCCTCACGGAACAGGGAGGCAGTCCCAGGCCTTGCCCTGTGATTGCAAGCTATGACACTCCAAATTGCATCTGCTCCACTGGTTAAGAAGACAAAGAATGAGATCATTTGTAGCTGGAGTGTGTCCTGCATCCTCCCACCTAGTGTCATATACCAACAGCTTTTCTCTCTCTTTCTTTTTCTCTTCGCCTCCTCCAGCTGAAAGTAAAACATTCTGCAGCAAAGTGCCATGCACTTCTCCTTTCAATGATGTAACCCCTGGCTAACGTACTATCCATCGCTGTAAACCTGCAGATTAAATACTGCAATATCAGCGCCTGGGACTGCAACAGGGTATCCAAACACGACAATTAACATGACGTGGGAAAATCAAAACACGTCTTCACTTGTCGATGGTCTAGGAATTAAAATTAAACGATGCTACAGCAGTAGAAATGAAGCAAATGGAGGGCGCACCGCTGGAAATGTGTTTCTGCTCTTTGCAGAGAGTTGAGGCTGCAGGAACCACAATGGCCTCTCTCTCTCACACAGCTCCTTCCCCTGACCCTTCAGTCAGGCAGCCGCAGAATACAAGATTCCACAGAATCATTTCCATATATAGAATACAATAAAAGCGGCCAATTTGCTGGGACGTGTCACCTCTTACAGAGCCAGAATGGAGAAGGGGAAGCCGCCTCCATTAAACTGTCACTCAACATTACACGCCACCCCAAAGATCATTCGCATTACGGCTTTCCGTAAACAAGACGCGGTGCTTCCCCTGTCAAGGAGGGGGCGCATTGAGTCTTCAGTGCGCATTGTCTTTTGCGCGAGCTGAACGCGCCGTGATGCGTGGAGAATGGAGATGCCTCCTTAGCGATCGAGTGAGCGCTCGGCTCTGTCAGAAGAACATGCCCTACACGTTTAAATAGAATCTCCACATCTCAGCGTTCCATTACTTTAAATTGGTGTATTGCAGTCACTGATACTGCATTTATGTGTGCCCGCTGTCTCGTCAGTAGATAGGATTGTGTAACCTGGAAGCGCACTGATGGAGGAAAAGCCCTGTGAATTGCACTGGGGAGACCACCTGAATGCCAATATGGCCAGAGAGGGCGTACATGGAAGGTGCCGGAGAACAGAGAGGAATATTTCTACTGTAATGTGAGCTCCTGGGCCCCTCCAAGAAAGGCTCTGCACATGCTCCAGCATAAACACATGTGCATACACACACACACAAACACACACACACATACCAGCCCTGCTGTGCAGCATTAAAGAGGGGGGGAAGTGGTGCATGAAGACCCCCAGATTCAGACCTGTGTCATGCCAGCACACCTCTCGCTTTCCCCGCGCCACTCACCTTGCACACGCGGGCGATGCGGGACACGATGGTGTTGTCGAAGAAGTCAAACTCCTTCCCAGCTTCGCTGAAGAAGAAGTAAATCTTGTCATCGTCACCGACCGGGTTGCCCGGCGGCAGACTCTCCCGGATGTAGGCGGATCCCACAAAGGCTGGGTCTGACGGAACGACAGAAAGAGTGAATACCGAGCACTTCCTTTTCCCTAAGGCCTTTCCATCTCATCGCAGAGGTGGTCTTTAACCCTTTCGCGCCTACAGTCACACTGGTGTGATTAGCCCTTTCGTGCGTATGGTCAAACCGGTGTGATTAGAACACTAGATTGGAAAAATTGTAGCTAACGTTAGCTTTGAGGAAACAGTGATTTAACGTTACAAAGTACAGCAAATGCGGCGGTGAAAACTATGAGAAGCTTAATAACGCTGATTACAACATAACGAACTATGTAACGTGACACACACGCTACATTTATAAGTCATGTGAGAAAGGGTTAAATCCACACCTTTCGCACATGACTTATAAATGTATAAAATCTGCTGCCATTGGGGGAAGGGTCCCCAGAATAGGGGGACCTGTCCATGCATTAACTTACTGACATGGACCAATCAATGTGTTGTTGTGGACAGCAAACTTTTGATTTGGTTCAATCAAGTCAGTGATCGGCAGCCACTGTAGCTCCGCCCACCACGGGGCCCATGAAGCCTCTCTTGTCCATCAGTACTGAAGGCATAATTACGAGCCTGAATTACACTGCTGTGATGATTATGATCAAAATCTCCTGAAAAATGCTTAAAGCAGGAAGTCAAAGGAAATAGCATCTTCTGTAATGGTGCTCAGATGTTACTGTGAACACTTGTTGCATGCTTTAAACTGAACTGAGATCAAAAGACACAAGACGCCTTAATGGCTAATGAAGTCCATCAGGCTCTCCCACAATGCTGCTGCGCACTAAGCCTTGTTTGATGTACATGTGGCAGAGCTGATAAGACCGGCTCTGGCTATTTAAGAAGCGTGTCTTTTCACTTGCATTTGAAAATGGTCCCTGACAAGTTCCTTTTCTGGGGGGTTTATCTCTCCTGCCTGGATTTACAAACAAAGAGACAACTGGAACATTTTTTTTGTGAGGGTCAGATTGCTGTGTTAGAAGGCCTCTCTTTTTTACTCAGGTGGAATCTAAGTGTTGGTGGTGGATGCGAAGAGGCAACCCCTTCACTGTAAAGTAGCAGTAGTAGTAATTGTAGATGTAGCAACAGAAGAAGAATTGCAATTGTTAGCATCATTATTCACCTTGCAGCCAGTTCAGTGAGTTCTCTGTTTTCAGGGCAGTTCCAGGGCCTAGGCTCTTGTAGATGATTGGTTCGTTTCCCTGGAAGTTGCTGACGGTGCCGGCATACAGCTCTCCATCTGAAACACGAGAGAGGGCAGGATGGATGCATGGAGATCAGGAATGTGTATTACCCATAATTCCCTTGGCAGGATGGACCTTCGACTCCAACTGACTTGGCACTTACCGACCATGATGGCCGTGGACTTGTACTCGGGGTTGAAGGGACAGCGGCTGCGACCGTCCTCAGTCAGGACGTCCCCGGTTGCGCTTCTCACCAGGGAGAAATCGGAGGTGTTCTGTAAAACAGATGCAGGAAATCAGTACTTTGAGGAGGAAGGGGACAGCTTTAGGCACACCTGTGCTGACCCCAGGCAGAGGGCTACTGTTGGTGTACTTCATTATGCACGTCTAATTAATACCAAAATAATGAACGTCTAATTAAAACAGAGCCTAGTCCTAACCTAGTCCTAACCCCACGAAATTGGAAGAGCCAAGTCAGTGCCAGCTTTGAAGCCTTGAAGCCTGCTGTGTTTTTCTGAGAGCTGAAAGCTAGTTTCTGTGAATGTTCCTGAAACAGGCAGCCTGGTGTATTTCAACTCAACTGATAAGAAGAAACAGAAACAGAAACAGAGCCTGAGGCTTGCAATTTTGGGAGGAGGACATCTGGAATCCCGGCCCGCCAGTTCATGTCCGTGCCTAGAGTCCAGAGTCCTGCCAGTTCTCTGTTTTAACTCCGTCCTGACGTCAAAGTGGTCACGTGGAGTGGGAACACGGAGTCAAGGATCCAGAGCTGTTCTCAGAGCAGTGCACGCCCTCTTAAGAAGGAAATTATTATTTTTTCTGTTCAACCATTGAGAAATATCACCTCCAATATACAGAGGGATGTCCCCATCCCCTCCCTCAAACCCTTGCTGTCCAATTACTTAAAATCAGAGGAACCACCCCCCTGTTGGTGCCAAATCTGTGGTTTGAGGAACCTGGCTGTGCTAAAAAAACAAAAAAGTGTTTAAAGCCTGCAGCTGAAATAACAGACCCCTGTTTCAGGGATGCAAATGGAATTCAGCTCTGGGGTGTTGATAAAGAAAAAATAGTACCCACAGTACTTTATTTGGTGTCACGACAGTATCGACACGTTTGGGGGATGAGGAGAAGGAATGCCACACTTACTATGTATGCACACAGTGGACTGAAGGCATATGTCCCACATGCATACAGATGAGTACTGTTCAGACGCAGTAGAATCTTGATGTAGTTGAAGCAATCGGTCTAGATAAAAGACACAAAAACACATTGGACTCAGCATGCACTCATAAAAATTTCCATATAAAATGCAGTAAATTGAATATTAGTCAAATGGAAATATGAATGCTTGATCTGGACTTTCCTCCAAGGCAGTACTCACAATACGAGACCCGCTAAAACCGCTACTCCATTGTTTCAAATTATTCACTTAAGCCAGGTAACACGTGTCTCTGAGAGACTGTTACTAGATGTTTCCACTGACTAACCTTAGCTGCAGGTCACCTATACCGAAGGTGAGCTGGAGGCATTTTCCATAACATATTGAACTGGCCTGACAGTACGTTAGCTAACCCCAGACAGAACAGTAGGCTAGCCAAGAGCCTGGGGGAGCCAAAAGTATGAGGTATGTTCGTTCTATGTAAAATGGCATAGCCAGGAGGCATTTTGCCAAGCTTACTCCTAGCTAGAGCAGCACTGTTCACATACTGCATCATCAGTACCTCCATACTGGAAATAAAACCCCCGAGCTGTATGCCCGATCTGCACGTAAGCACTATCATTCTCTCCTTTGTTTTTGCAGTCTCTCCAAAAAAAAGGAGTAACAAAAGCAGACACATAAGGATTTATTCCTCTGTCATCCGCTGGCGAGCCACAGCACAAATTGAGCAGGGGATCTCATCTGTTTATGAATAAACCCAGCGCAGGTGGTGCGGTGCAGGAGGCGCATCAGAAAAGTTGTGCTTTAAAGAGGCTCTGGGCTCAGCAGCACGTCAGCAGTATGTATGACTCCATTAGCAGGCTGTCACACCGGGACACGTGTGAAAGGCAGACGTCCCACTCTGAGGCAGGCCAGTGGAGACCAGACTTTGGACGCCCGGCAGACAGGACTTATTCACCCTGATGGCAGTTTCAGTAATAGCTGAACACCTTACCCAGGACAAATTCAAGTAACAAGCTTCCTGGCACGCCAAGCTGTCACTGATATAACAAGCAGACCCATATCAAAGTGATCTGACCCAGCTGCTAAAAAAAAAAAAAAAAAAATTCCCAGACTCAGGATTTCTATTTCAAAATATGTCAAAGTTTAGTTTCTGTTGGCTCCAACTAGCAGAAAAAGAACACAGTGCCCACATCGCCACTCGGAATCTTAACTTCAATATTGTCTGCTCTGTAGAAATTCAGTATTTTTCCAGAGAGCCCCACTCTGTCAATATATCCTATTTCTGTCAGCCCAAAAGAAAAAAAAAAAAAGTATGTGCCCATTTTCTCAGTGTGAACGTGTGGCCATTCTCTACAAGGTTCAAAGTTGTTTTCTTTTTCTTCAAGGATTGCCATCGTGCAAGCAAGAGTTACACTGTTAGATGGGGGCCCAGAGAAGCTGGCTCACCTGCAGGTCTTTTCCTTTGAAGCTGCACTCATCTCTCTTCTTCTCTGGAGTGCTCCAGGTCAGCTGCATAGGACGGGGGCACAAAGAGGTTGTGGTGAATAGAGAGGTGTGAAGTGCAGATAAGGCAAGGAGCAAAGGGAGAACGTGGAAACCATGATTCCACAGGGTCACGGAAAGTGCAACGGCCTGCTCGCCGCCCTACTCCCTCACTCCAGCTCTGACAGCTCTCCCAAACAGGAAGCGTGCATGTGACAGTTCATATATGTTGCTCTGTGTTTCTGCACCAGACTAACATGCTGTGCATGATATGAGGTGGGTCCATGGATTACACTATCCATTCAATAGGTGCCAACCACGGCTGGTTAAAAAATCACCCAGTGATGCGATTCAATTCACGGAAAGCTGGGCAATTGTGCAGCAGTATAAAAGGCACATAGAAAGAGCGGGACCTTTAACCCTGAGCACACCATCCATTGGTGCGGTGTCAGGCACATACACATGGTGGCTACGCTCCTCAGGCAGTGCGGAGAAGGGCAGGCTATCGCCCACTAGTGTTCAAGGAGAGGAAATGTGTGGCGTCACATTCAGCACCAGCAGGAGGATTATGCCCATGCGACAGTCACGCAGACACTCACATTCCTCTGCAGCCGGCCTCGGCTGATATCCGAGAGGCCCAGGGCGAAGAGCGCTTCTCTGGCTCCCACGTACAGCGTATCATCTTGCTTGCTGAGGAGCAGAGAGGTGTAATTGAAGACCCCGTCTGCAGAGAATCTCCTGGCTGACCTCTCTTTTGCATCTGGAGAGAGAGACAGAGAAACAAAGAAAGAGAGAGAGAGAGAGAGAGAGAGAGAGAGAAAACGGTAAGACAGTGGAACAAACATGCTTATTAACGTGCTGAAAATGGCATATCTCTGTGGCGGTCTGGATCTGTGCGTTCCGGCCAAGCTGTGATCTGCGGCCCGCAGATGAGCCACGCCAAGTAAGTCCAGACTGACTCGCTTACACCCAATACTTCTGCTCCATCTCTGCAAAATCCGCTAATGATTTGCCTTCTGTCCCTGTCTCTTTGCCCCACACAAATCAATCCAGATTTCAAAACCGGTGCTCTCTTTATGACAGCTCATGGACTGATCCCCCTTTGTATTAAGCCTGGCAATTTAAAGGTCTGTATTTCACACATCATGACTTGAATCAACAAAATGCAGGAGATGAGTTCCAGATAAAAACATGTTGGGAGACTTAAGGTAAAAACTATCTTTGACTGCAAGACCATTATAACTGTCATATGCATTAGAACTCCTAAATGACTTGTGTAAATAGATTCTTTGAGATCTTTAGTTATGTTCATCAGTGCAAAAAGTGCAAAAACTGAGTTCACAGCTGAAAAGGCAATTCTTCAACACACCCCTAAATCTCCCATAAACTGGTCAAATGCTTCATGCTTCAGACATAAAACATCTAGTCCAATATGTTTAACTTTTTGAGATTCCAATACTGGTCCAGTTTACGTTATGTACCAACTATATTCATTTGAAACCAAACCCCTTGTCTCCAGCATCAAGAAATACAGCCATGTACAGAGTTGGTGTGAGTGTGTGTGTGTGTGTGTCTTTGGGTGGTAATAATGGCAATGGTAATAATTGTGTGTTTGTGCATGCATCCGCTTTCAAAAACAGCTGGATTCTCCCTCTTTTCCTAATTGCAGGCACAGTGCATTGTGGATACTAACAACAGTGTTCCTCACGGTGTTCTATGCCGTCTCCATGACAACGGCAGCACCTGACAGAAACTGGGTAATTGAAACATATTTTCATGCATAACCCTGCAGCTCTTGGGGGGGGGGGGGGGGTTGTAGCACGGGAAGTGTCACAGGTGCAAGCTTTGGCGCAGATGCTGGCAGCCTTAATGCAGGGAGCTGGTTATGCACTGAGCAGAGCTTTTCCTTGACAACGTTTCCGGACCCGGGACAGCCAAAAAAAGGACCCCCCCCCCCCGCTTCCCCTCCCCATTTGTAATCCAACAGAGCGTGTCAGAGGCTCCCAGGCCTGGCACGGTTTCTCATCACGCTGGGCCAGGGGTCAAACAGGCCGCTGCTGAGGGGAGCAGCCTTCAAGCACTCTCGCCTGGCTGACACCCTTTCAGAAAGCATCTCCGCTGAGCGCCGGACCTACACGAGTCACGCCACACAGAGACTCACACAGTATTCTCAGCGCCTGCTTGTATTGTGCACCAGGTAGACAGGTAGCCAATGCATCTACACTTATTTACACAGAATATTAGAATTTTAACATTTACAACAATAAACAATTAATGAATGCTCTATTAATGGCTTGTTATATCTCCTGCAAAAAGAAGACCTGTTTGTAAATGTTTTGTCTCAACTGAACACATTTGCTGATGTGGCAGAACATATTCCTGTTAATCTTGGCACCACTTTAAAACAACCAGACTGTCCATGTGACAAATATTATGTGTAAATAAAACACTTTAACATTGTACAATTCTGTTTTACCCAGTAATTACCTATAAAGCTGGGGTGTGTACGCTAAAAATACTTAATTTGAGATTTAAGCCTCCGTGTATCAATAAATAAAAATGATGTGGAGAAATTGCAGCAGTTTGAGATTGTAGTATTGTTGGACAATACATGGCTGTTAAGGTCTTCCAGGAGATTATATTTAGTTTAAGTAGAGCAGAATCATTATACCAGAGAGCTAGACATTTAGATATTGTATGCCAATTACATAAATTCAGATGTAGACTGAGTGTAAAAGATTGAGAACTTAATATATCTGATTCAGGGTATTGACTGAGTCATGGTTTTCCCAATAAAACAAAATCACGTGGAAAATATGTGGTCTGTCTGCAAGTGCACATGATTTACACAGCATCAGCTAGCCAAAGGTTTCAGTTCTCCCCTGCAAATATACACGACAAGCCCAGTGGTCCTGATAGCACATCATCCCGTCAGCACAAGATCTTCTTATCACGAAAACAATCCACAAAACCGCAAGGCACATCAATACACACACACAAACACACACAGTGCGCACACACACACACGCACACACCGGCTCGCAGGCCTTTTACTGGAGCATACTGGATGTCAATGCAAGGTGAAATAAGAACATCCCACATGCTCATGTGATCTGATTCCTTTTCCCTCCCTCGTGAAAGCTTCTGGATATTTAATAGTGATTTACAGTGACTCTATTTTTCCCTACATAGCGAGAACGTCTGGAGATTTCACAGTGATTTACAATGACTCTATTTCACCTCAGCTGCAGGAGCTTCTGGGGATGTAATGGCGATATACAGTGGCGGACACTAAAAGGCCCAGCTGAAACCAAATAGAAGCTTAAGTGGGCCTTACACTAAGCCGGAAGTCTACTTAGTGACTCCCCCGCCATTCCAAGTTGTAAGTCATGATTCAGATGTCATTCCTGCTAAAAGACCAACAATGTGACAGTACGTTACTCACAAAGTATGTGAATTCTCACAGAGTTGTACACATGATGATTGTATACAGGTTGACATGTAACAATCTTCGCATGAATCATATCCTGCAGTCTTCATCTTTGAACTCAATTCAGAATAAAAAACAAATAAATAAATCTCAATGCACTGCAGTCGAAAAAAAGCTCGACAGCTGAGGCTATCCATTAAATTTTCTAGGCCAATGAGTTATCTGGCTATTTGCTGTAGTAAACAGCTGCAACTGCGGCACCAGCGGCGTTCACAAGTTTTCAGGCACGCGCAGCAAGCTACCAGAATTCAAGGCGGCTGACGCAGCATCATCAGCAATTCTGGGAGCGGCGCCCAAGATCAGCGGCCATGGTGAGCATCATCTGGTGCAGCCTCATTCAGCACACTGGCCTGGTTAAGCATGAGCTCCTATTAATGGACAGGACCGCAGACTTGAGCTCCTCGGTGTGTTTTAAAAAAAGGCCTTTCGCCAGATGGGGCGCACCACTGACACAGCACCACACCACAGCTGCAGGGCACGCCGCAGCTTGCGCCAAACCAAACAGCATCTCCAAATCACGCAGTGTACGGAGTCGCTCTCTGTGTTCACAAACTTCCGCCATCTGGAGTGAATGGAAAAAAAAACGCACTGCACTTAATGCGAAACCCAGGAAAAATATATATGCTGAAGAGAGAAAGAGTCAAGAGTCATAATCATCGGATTATTCCCAGGTTTCTCGTATGGGTGCAAGAGAAAGTTTATTTTTCTACATCTGAAAGTGGATTATAACCATAATCTTAGCGAGACTGACTGTCTGTAACCAAAAAAAAAAACATGTATTGCGTAAGTCTGTTTAAAGGCTTTCTTAATGTTCGGTGTGCTAAAATAGCATCACTTCAGAGGAACATGTGCTAGGTACGATTTTCCCCATCATTAGGGAAGATTTGAGCCGGGCAGCCCAGCTGACATGATGAACACAAACACAACCGGGCAGCACAAAGTCAGTTCATTACAGTAACCCTGAGCGCAGTTCGGGTGCCTTGATCTGGGATAACAGTGTTCGTCTCACCGAATCCCCTCCCTGTTATTACAGGGTCTTTCTTCTATGTCATTTCTGTACACTGCACTGCCACAGCAAACTTACATTTACATTTATTCATTTTGGCAGATGCTCTTATCCAGAGTCCAGACTGACTTACAGTGCAGTCACTACGGTTAGGTAAGTCCTGCCATAGGGCACACAACGTAAAACTGTTACCTTAAATAGCAACCTGTTTCAAGGCTTGAAGTGTTACTGTTCCTGGATCAGTCAGGAATGACAGCATGTCAGCTGCAGCTGTTCCAGGGCCCTGAGAGAATATATAAAAAACTATGGTTTCCCAATCTGATTCCACTGTGTTGTATAATGAGATCAATGCCCTCTAAGGGACACATTAACACGATTCCTGAATAAATCTTTTGAACTTCATAGAAACACCTTTGTAAAATACCTGAACACCTCACTCATTATGTGCTGATGAATCAATTAATATTTGCAAAAAAAAATTTGTTTTAATGATTTATCAAACCACTAATAGAACATTTACTACTAATGCTTGTAACTAATTAAAACTGCTGTGTGCCATTTTCAAATGGCTCATTAGTAAGTAGTAAGGCTTTAATTACTTGTGTGTTATCAGCATAAATAGACCCAGGAACAGCAGCTCTGAAAAGTGCTGGTGGCGGTTCTGGGGCAGAGGGAGTTGCCTGCTTAGAGTACTCTCCGCCCTAGAACTATAAGCAGGAGAGAAGACGGTTCATCCTTTATACAGAAAACAGGATGGGACAAACATGGCAAAAGGATGAAACACATCAGGACTTGTCTGCCACTGCCTCCTCCGCTTCTCCCACACAGATCTGACGAGAACCTTCATGCCCGCTCCGCTTCACGGCCACGGCGGTAATCACAGCGACATCTCCGCCTAATTTAGCACGACAGGCAGAGGAAATAAATGTTAGACTGGACCGCAGTGTTCGGCGTGGGATTTTGTAAGCCTCGGCGGACGGAAAAGTACAGGCCTGTTTTAGAAAGGCAATCAAACTTTCGTCTCGGCTATCAGGCAAAATATGTTCCTGGAATGAGATGTTGATATTTAGCTGAGAAAGCTATTTTGCCCTCTCAAACTTCAGAGCTGCACATGCAGGACGTGGCCTCTAGAGGCACTGCTTATGCATTAGCTGGTTTTCACTATTTCAGTTGACCGTTATTTCTTTCCTCAGATAATCGTCGATGTAGGTCTGGGCACAGTTTTACTTTGTTAAATGAGTTGTTTCTGATGTGTGATACAATTAAGTTACGGATGAACGTGGGCACCACATATTCACTCCATCCTTACCTGTTTTACACACTGCCTTTCCTACAGGTTTCCTCTAATACCACAAGTCCATTTAATATCCCGTAGGTGTATCTGTAATGCATGTGGACTTTAACAGACAACATCTTGACACCTAGAACACCTAGGACACCTTGACAACTAGAAGCTGATGCGTTCGACAACAGCAAGGTGTGACTGTGTTTTTCCCAATGCTGAGCAGGCTGTTTCAGACCTTTGCGCTTCTGATCTGACTGTGCCGGGATGCAGGGACCTCACTGAGGCTTTTTGGCAATTGTAGCTGCGCACGGTTTCCATTTCACAAGCCGGCCCGGAGTCCATTCATCACGCTACTGTTTAAACAGCTGGCTGTCCCCAGACAGGGACCATGATCTACTGCTGGCGCTTGTCACACCTAATGCCTGTCTGTCTTTGCCAGCTTGAAACTGCAGTGACATTCCCGGATTCCGCACTCACCTCGAGACAGACAGAGACGGACA